>NC_049991.1:8291666-8300745 GCF_000003815.2 Branchiostoma floridae | reverse complement strand
TGCTTGGTGGCGGAATAGTTCTTGGTCGCGCCACCCCGCGCCCTGTTGTCCAGTTCCCCAGTGCGTGAGCACACCTAGCAACGTGCTCTTCCCAGCGTCCACATTTCCCACCACTGCAACTCTGTAGAGGAGACATTGTTTCATGGAATAAGAGGAAATAGGCCAGTTCACAGTTTGAGCTGAGTATTTGCAACGTCCACTAATACATGTAGTTCTTGTTTTGACCATGTGTAATACATGTACATGTACAATGTACAGAAGGTTTTTTTTATGTCTCAGCAGCCTTCAACTGTACATATTACCCGCGATGAATCACACATGGACAGTTCAAATCATTAATTGGTTTTTACTAACATGGTACGAAATTAAGTATACTGCTCTAATTTTACATGTACAAACTTGCATATGCAGGTGGTATCTATTTGTAGATCACATATGGCCAACAGTCTTCAACTGTGAGCTGTCTGACAGTTATTTCCTCCTTCAGAAAGTCTTAGAATAAGTTAGATTAGAATGCCCAATTTTAACTTAAAAATCTATCAACTTCACATCATGGAAGGTAGGAACCCCCTACCACACCATCCCCCTGCTTGGTCACTCCCCTCTCTTGCAATGCTCCCCTCGCAACTGTTCCCAAGAGGAACCCTTGAGAGAGCTGCATGTGGCATACCTGACTTCCATGAAGTCTTCCTCCTCTACTCTCTTCCTGATGAGATACTCAGTCATGTATCCGGAGCCCAGCTGGCGCTGACGTAGAGGCGTGACCACCGCGTCGATGGAGTCCGCTAGCTTACGTAGGGTGTCCTCCGAGGCCTTCAGCTCTTCTTCAGTCAGACCTACATCATCGCCATCTGTGTAGATATGTGTAAAATACATGCATAAATACAAGCATAACATATATTAATACGTAGTGTATGGTAAATGAAACAGATCACTGGTAGGATCCCAGGCAGGGTGATGGAGGGAAATAGTGCATACTGCCTTTTCTACTTAGTACTCAGCACATCTATGAAAGAATATGGTATTTAAAGTTGGACACACAGTGCTACCAGTGGACTATCTTCCTGCTGTAACTTGCTTGCAAGGGCCCGGGGGCTATATTGCAGAGATAGGTCCCAGTCTATACTATTTGACTATATCATGCAGAAAAGACTTTTCCTTTACATGTACATCTAAATTCTAATACAACAAAGATCAACATAGTGCTGAAACTGTCTGAATGGTATGACACTGTGAAAAATATCAACACAATTAGAATATAGCCGAACTGCCAAAGTGAAAGAAAGGGTGTGGAAGGTAAATGCAATACAGGTCATGGCAGATAGTAATACTAATACATTGTATATAGTAATGCAATCAACCTTCAGGTTTTCCTATTTCCCAGATGGTCTCCCCCTGTCCCTCCATCAGTCTGGCCTGGAGCTGGTTCAGAAGGATCCCCAGGGTGTCATCATCAGGGGCAACCAGTAACTTCTGCAGTAACACAACGGAGGGGCAAGACTGTTACTGTTAGATGTACAGTACATGAACTAGGGTTCAAAATGCATTTTGATCTGAATACGTGTAGTGGTGCACAGAACCTATAAATTTAGTTGCAAAAGAAAAAATGTCAGATGGGGTAAACTTACATGTATGATACTAGTAGACGTAGTGCATACTTGTATTATGTATGTACTACTACAGTAGTACCATACACAAGTCTACCCCATCTTCTCTAATATGTAACCCTAAACACAGTGTCTAAAACTATCATTCACCGGTGCACCCATACCCAAAAGGTCCACAGCTCCAAATTTGGGTGCACATTTTAGTTACAAAGTGCATATGCTGCTTTATGCACGTGTTATTTTGAGCGCAGCTAATATAATTTGTCAAAGGCTGCTTTACTTCTAAGACTAAGAGGGTCTCCTTTACCAATCACAGCAAACAACAGACCAATCTAGACTGTCAATCAAAATCAGTGATTCAGCTAATGAGAGAGTGTGATTTGGTCACATGACCAGAAGTGCAATTGTCATGTGAACATGTGCTTGGGCCAGCACAAAAAAGGGCAAATATGCAAAAATGTCCAAATAAGACTCATTCAAAAAAATTCCAATTCACGATTTAACAGCAAAAAAGAAACACAATCAAAAATCAACTGAATTACATCATCAATATTTACTAGTAGTTAATCGATCAAGTGAAAAACTAATCATTATCGATTCTCTGTAACTAATTTGTCTTTTTAATTGAGTTATACGGTAGCTTGTACCAATGTCTGGTGTTACAGATATTTTACCTTAACTGTTTCTGACCCACTTAATATTATGTCTTACTACTTGATACTACTTAGACTGGTTTGATACCGGATTCAAAACAAAATCACATATGTCCACCTGTAGTGTAGTGTTTTTGAAGTACCATTACTAGCAGGCTACACCAATCTAGTTTGTCGGTTCATAACTTCATCAGGGCTCGAAATACCACATGCATATGCAAGTTTGTGCAAGTAAAATTGGTGTGGTGCAAGTAAGTTTAGACCAAACTTGCACCAGTGCAAGTTACTTTTGTCCTCTAATACCTGACATTAGAAAAAGCTTACACACACCGAGAATATTGTCTGTCATTGAAAGGTAAAAGAAAATAACACTGAATAAAAAAAAAGCCTAAATTTGTTATTTCTAAATTTGGTTAGACATCCAGGTAAACTATTTTATTTAGACAAATCCATCTCTACAATGCTAATGATTCCAATGGTGCTGTCTTACCTTGATTTGCATATGAGTTACATTTGCATACTAATTAGTGACTTTAATATGTTCAACTGGTTTTTCCAGTTATATGTATTGTATTGAGTTGTTCTACCACTCCATACTAGTTACTGTGATGGATGTCACTCGAAGAGTTCAGAAGAAATCTATGGATCTTATCGAGTTGTAGACATTGAATTGTCTTTAATTGAGCCTAAATTCACTGTTTTTATGAAACAGTTTGTACAATTTCAAACCAAAAATAAAATACGCTACGGAAAAACAAATATCCAAACATGTGGTCTTTACCGGTATGTATCCCCATTTAGTACTAGTCACGTACATTTGCAAATTTTCAGAAGAGGAGATAAGGGGTTAACAGTTCACTATTTTGGGTTGTGCAAGTAAGTTTCTTTTGGTGCAAGTTACCTTTGGCTTAACTTGCACAGGTGCAAGTTGACTGAAAAGTGTATTTCGAGCCCTGCTTCATGCATATGGGTTTAAAAGCTTAATGTTATACTGAAAGATTAGGGGAAAGTCTAAACATTGGTGTATACAATTTCATAGAGCAAATTCATATTCTCCCAGACATTCTATTTCTTTTTAATTTTAATCTCTTGTTTGACGAACTAGAAATTGTCTGCAATGTATAAATCAGAGGAAGACAACGTTAACCGTATCAGTACCCATGCACAATTAAGTAATCTGTTTGGAAATTTTCCAGTATTGTTCGATTTTATGGATATTTCACCAATTACAATTTTGGCCTTTTGGTCACGTTGGTTGACTCAGGATCTAAGTCCTGGGTTCGAATCCGTAAAAGGTCTCATATGCAATTAAGCAAGTTATGTTGTGCCTTAGAGAAAGGCTCTTTATCATTAACTTTAATGATTAAGTTTAAATTTCTTCAGTTCCTGTGCACCAAACTTAGTTGGGGGACATCCCCAAAGATGACAATGAAGGCACAGGTCCAGTCACCAGTTTAAGATGATAAAACCCAAGTACTAGTATAGTAGACTATTAGTAGTAATAGCAGTATATCAGTAAGGCCCTTTAGCAACTTGTCTTTTACATACAAAAACAACATATGAAACACGTCTAACAAAACAACACCTCACCTTTGCCGGGATGCCGCTGTTCACTCCCCCATTGGTCATCTCAGTGACATCTTGAGCGAAGAAGTTATCTCCGTCCTGACTCATCCCCATCTCATCGTCTTCGCTGGGCATCGCAGCGTTCGCCGCGTCCAACGGCATATCCACCGCCGATGCCATCTCGTCCTAAGTCTTACCTGGCTTTTTGATATCTCTGCCTTGTTGTTTACTTACCAACCTATTGTTTTAATGGGTTACAAGGTTCAGATTAATTGATAACTGATAAACTAGTACCAGATGGCAAAATGTAGCTCTGGGATGTTGTTTTTTCCTCTATCAAGTCGACTTTTCTTTCTTCAGATTCTTGAAGAGAGTCCTCCGCTGACAGTTGTCCTTAGGATGAGACGATTTTAAAACGTCAGTTGAGGAATGAATATCGATCCAGGGGTCCAGCTGGAATAATAGCGCTGGAGTTTTCTGTGGGTTGATCCTTGTGTGCAGAAATCCCCAGTACACGCATACACAAAGCAGCAGGTTCCACGAGTACAACAAGACTTCAGTACGACAAACACACGACTAGAAGCACCTCAACATGCTATAGACAGTAACCTGTATGTATTGATTAGGTGCATTAATGTTCGTAACATTATGGTGGCACAACAAACCGTCTGCTGATGAGAAACCTCGCAAAGATCCATCGCTCCTTATTGCACAAGAAGAGGGAAACCCTGCATTGTAAGTATATCCGAGAGCTGATGCAATTCCTTGAAAGTCGTCTGGTGAGCTGAACGGCTGTGGAAGTTGAGTGTTTACGTTATTTTACGAAGCTATTACAACACCAAACACAACAAAACGAGGTCCGGTTGCATCTGCAATCGCTGCAGTGTCATCACTTTACAAGTGCGAACGCAAAGGTACGCAACTCCATCTACTGTTACGTCTTTGTCAACAAAATACAGCCAGGAATTAAGACTTTATTACTTCATTCAAATATAAAGGACCATATATCTTTCATTTATTGGTCTATTTCATATTTCGAAGAAAATCTTTGACCAAGAACGATGAAGATTTGATTTGCGTTTTTTAGTTATCAAGACTAGTTTGCATGGGATTGTGGGTAACACATGTCGCACACAAAGTTGGTGATGTCATTTCTACACCTTTTAAGTGACGTCATTTCTGCCCTATTTTAGTGACGTAAACACACATGGGGTATCCAAACAGCTGATTGCAGAGCTCGTGCATGTGACAGTCTTACTGTGGTTGTTGTTGCCTGTTAGATATAACCTTGGCATACTTATGATAAGGAATTTAGGCATTCCAAGGGTTTCCTCACACGAAGCTTCTAAGGAGGCCGAGGGAGAAGATGGACGTCAAGACAGGCTATGTTGCCGGTAGACTGGCGTTTAGGGGGGTTTTATGCAGAATCTCAGGTAACTTTAAAACCAAATTTAACTTTACATGTTATACAAGTTAGACCATTTTGATTTGATTATATGGATGACATCCCTTGGTAACCTCAAAACTGATGCGAGCGGAAGTTATGCCAAAAAAATGTTGCATTCAAAATTACAGTGTTCAGGAATGTTGAACAAATTATAAAATGGCTGTCCACACAGAGTATTCATTTGAACAGCGTTGCCCAGTATTTGTCTACATAAGGAATTGGTTGTTGTCACACTGACATTTTGGTGATGGAAAGAGGTTCACCCAACAATGGTAATATGGAGCACAGTAGAGTAGCTATAGAGCTCTAGTAATTTTGGCAAAGGTTACATTAGAGGATTTTTGCATGGAACTTGTTGAGCATCAGCTGATAACGTTATATTGCACATTAAATGTGAAAAATTCCATAGAGCTAACGTCATGTGCTCATTGATTTCTTGTTTTTGTAAACAGGTATCTCTACGGCAGCCCATTGCCATGCTGTGAAGAAACATTCATGTGAGACAGTTTTCAAGTTTTCCCAGAGGTCGCTGTACCAAACCTCCACACCTGGTCAGCACAGGTGGTTCTGCCACAACTCCACACCTGGTCAGCACAGGTGGTTCTGCCACACTGCCACACCTAGTCAGCACAGGTGGTTCTGCCACACCTCCACACCTGGTCCACACGTGTGCATTGTTGGGAGTGGCCCTGCTGGTTTCTACACAGCCCAACACATCCTGAAAGTAGGTCAAAGAGCTGTTCCATTGTGGAATGTCTTGGGAGGAGGGTGTTCTGAAATTTTGGTCACTTTGGTATTACTTTGAGACAGCTTTGTGAGGTAAAGCCTGATTGTCAAATTTGTTTCAACATTAAAAAAAAATATTTTATCTGTTGACCACCAAATCAAAATATTTCATTTTATTTTGGTGTACTTGTAGAACCACAAGACAGCCAGAGTTGACATCTATGAAAAGTTACCTGTACCATTTGGTTTAGTGAGGTTTGGTGTGGCACCCGATCACCCAGAAGTCAAGGTAAGGCCACAATATTCCCCAATACATCATTGAATTGGTTGATTAAAGCTCCTTGCTTAGACATAAGCATAAAATGACTGAACATGTATCTTTATCAAGAATGGTCCAGACAATAACTGTAAAAGTTAAGGGCCTTTATCTTTGTCTGATGTAGATAGAGAGTTTGTCTTTTCCGTTTTTGCTTGTTTCAATAGCTTGTGTTGCTTACACTTTATATCCATAGCCATACCAATGTTTGACACAAATGTCATTGGGTTGCCTTTCTTTTCAGAATGTGATCAACACGTTTACCAACACAGCGTCCAATGAAAGATGTTCCTTTCTGGGGAACGTAACGGTCGGCAGGGATGTGACGGTGGCGGAGCTAAGGCAGGCGTACGATGCAGTCATTATGGCAAGTGGCTTTTTTTTCAATCCACAGTGTAGAAGTGTGTGTAAATTTACTTGAGTGAAGGCATACTTCGCATTTGTGATATCATCCTGACCCTTGTTAATTAATAAACCCGTCCAGACAGATTAAAATCATGATTTATGGAAAACTAGGTGGAATACAATAAGTCGTTAGATTTGGAAAACATGCCAGTATTTTTTCCTTGTCCAAACTCTGTTTTAATGATAAGATTCGTCATGTGACTTTTGAAAATTTAGATTATTTCCTGTCAAGTTTTGCAAAGACAACAAACAAGTTACCCCCTTTTCAGTTGCTAACTGACCCATTTTGTTCCAGTCCTATGGAGCTGATGCAGACAAGGAGTTTGGGATACCAGGAGAGGTGGGTGTCATGTTTCATAATAGTCTTACAGCAAGGATAGTTTTGACAAGAAGTATGTTCTTTTCCTATAGTCCATAGCTTACAAGAACTTCATTTTCCTTTTTACTTCTTACTGAAAATGGAATAAGTGTGGCAATAAAAACTTTTGACTTGCCTGTAGAAAAATTCCTGGGATTTGGGGAATTCTTGTCATACGGACAAACACTATACTATTAGGCTAGCCCCTGAGGCATCGCTAAAAATCTGAGTATACTTATTACTTCACAAAAGTTCAAATGATTCAAGAGATTGTAGAAAGTTTGTTAAACAATAGGCTTGATGCATTGTATGACAGTGTGTGCTCGCTATATTGTGATATAGTCTCTCAAATATGCAAAAATTATATCAATGGATGCAGTTGAAAATAAAATATATTACATTTGTGAATTCTGTCATTTTCAGGCTGAAAGGAAAAGGCATTTTTTTAATTGTTTTCCCCAAGCTTTCACCATGATCCAGAAAACTTGCAAAAGACTGCATTTTACTAAAATCACAAAATGCACTAAAAATGTGGGACTATTCATTGGCCACTGCCTTCAAAGAACAAGTCAAACCCACCAGAAATATAAATAGGAGCATCAGATATATACATCAGATTTACATTTTGTACCTTTTTCCATTATCAAATCCCTACATTCCCCTGAAATTTTCCTTAGGGGATGAGTTTTCTAATAAAGACAATGTACTCTGTGTCACTGTCACTGGTATTGGATTCTACCTGAAGCATCTGACCGTTTCTCAAATCATATCCAGTTGCTAAAGTAACTGCTATGTGGCAAACTCTTCTTACCTGGATGTCTATTAACCTTCATCAACATACTGTACTGTACAGGATCTATCTGGAGTTTACTCAGCGAGGGCGTTTGTTGGATGGTATAATGGTCTTCCACAGGACAAACATGTAAGTACACTTATAGTATGCTTTTAGCCAGGCATGCCTCCAGGCTAGCCATTTAGGTGCACTTTTCTTGAAATAACAAGAAATTGGACGCACTAGACACCCTTACACTGGGGAGCAGATCCACCGACAAGCACGAAATTCTGCCAAACTAATACTGCTGCAAATATTTTGACGTCTGCAGTAGTAGATTGTAACTTTTGACTTGTACCTGCATGCTAACATACATGTATACACGCATAGGCATTGATCTTTCTGTTTGCTTCCTCTATGATATCCAGCTGGCCCCCATGTTGGACACAGACACAGCAGTGGTGCTAGGGCAGGGGAACGTGGCATTAGATGTAGCCAGGATATTACTGACTCCACTCAGCATTCTCAAGGTAAGGAACAGCACAGGAAAGCAACTCGCCAACCCACGATAGTCCAGCAACATTACTACAATGATACCAGGGAAAATCTCTACATCAAGGAGGTACTTTTGCATGGGGTACTCTTTTACATGGGGACATATCTGTATGGGGGAAATTATTCATGGGGACACTTTTTCATGGTGGGATATCTGCATGGGGGACACTTTTTATGGTGGACACAAGCTGTTTGCCAAGGTTGATGAAGGATTATGTCTACCAACATACTTCCTGTCATTTCCACAATTTTTTGTCCTTCGCTTCCTTTCACTCTGTGGTGAGACATGGATGGATGGATGGATGGTTGGTTGGTTGGGTTGGGTTGGGTTTGTAGTTGGATGATGGATGGATTGACATACATGTATGGACTTATGGATACTCGTACAGATTAATAATGATTATTTCCTCTCCCATAGATAACAGACATCACAGACCATGCAGCAGCAGCTCTAGAGACCAGCCAGGTGAAAACTGTCTATATTGTGGGCAGAAGAGGACCTTTGCAAGTAAGTTTTAGGCATGCTCTAAAATAAGTCAAATTCAGGAACTGTTTTTTCTGTTGTCTGACCTCATCACACCAGTGAATACTCTTTTTAATTCCTCTATCAGTTGTTTGACCTGTTGAACCTGCTGTGCAATGTAACAGGCATTTCTTTAAACCAAGATTCTATT
>NC_049991.1:8239251-8291566 GCF_000003815.2 Branchiostoma floridae | reverse complement strand
ACAAGGATCTATTAAACTTAAAGAACACTTCACACTTGTTGATAAATAAGGATCCGCATAGGTTTATAGCCTTGGACACAACCAATCAGTGGTAAGCCACATTGCCCCAACAACCATTAAAAAAATTGTAATGCTTCATGTCATCAAAGGACAACAGCTTTACACTTTATTAAATATTTGAGCATCAGCTGCCATGTTATTGATTGATTGACAAGCTGTCAGCTTTCATAACACACTGTCATGCCTCTGGCATTATATTGGGTATCTCTAGAAATCAACATGGTCTTATTAACAATTATAGGCATGTCAAACAATTATCAGTTTTATAGAATTTTTGCCCCAGGCGCTAATCTCTATTCAGCTATCTATGAGAAATAGCTTTGTCGGAATGTGAAAAGAAATCAAAGGATTTTTAAAGTTACTGTCATTGACTTGTTTATAGCTGGTTCAGGTGTAGATTAGAGATGTGTACCTCAACATAACATCAGGTACAGGTACAGAGGTTTACATGTAGGTACACATCTGGACATGTTGCAGAATGACATTGTTCTATTTTTTGTCAGACTGCCTTTACTATAAAAGAGCTGCGTGAGATGACCAAGCTGCCGGACTGTAGACCACTCTTAGATCCTGCTGACTTTGCCGGACTTGAGGACAAAGTAAAATGTGGGTAAACTCTTTTCTTCCTTCATGATGATAGTGCACATACAAAATGTATGCATGCCATACTACTTGCTTGCTATGATCATGCATAGTCAGCTCTGACCTTTGAAAATAGGATTATGACTAATCAAACAGTGACAAATTTTGAAATGGGGTTCACAATCATACATACATGTAATAAATTGAATGCTATACAATTTAAAAAGTAATAACGGAGGTGATCAAATGTGTGATCGAACATAAGTTTCTGAATTTTTTGTATGCCAATTTCATTGTCTGATGATTTCTGCAGCACTACAGAGGCCCAGAAAAAGGCTGACCGAGCTGCTGATCAAGACAGCACAGACAGGGGGCGCAACTGCACAGGAGGCACAGAGGCTAGCCCAGGCCACTAAGGAATGGGGACTGAAGTTTTTAAGAAGTCCTTTGGAAATTCTGTCTTCTGAAGATGGAAGTCGAGTGTCAGGGATTCGGTTAGGGGTAAACCAATTAGAGGTAAGTTATAGTGTAGAGTACACAATTGTGTATGTCAAATCTCAAAATTCCACCAGGTACCCATTGAAACAAATAGGAGATCTGCTAAAATGTAGCATTGGTAATCGCCAAGGTATACACACTTGGAATATCCAATATGTGTTCATGAGAAGGTCTTGATAACAGTGTTTTCTTATAATGTGTGACTCTTAGGGTACCTAGTATAATTCAGAGAGGGTTAAGATTGTAACCTTAATGGCACAAGTATTCTTAATATGATGCTGATCATGTCATTGCCTGTTTCAGTATTACTCTATTTCAGGGGTACTGAAGACATATACTTACAATGTAGCAATTTTGCAGAATAACTTAAAAGGGCTTAAAATAGTCCGGCACGTGCACCAAATATTGGAGCTGTTCAGCTAATTCTTAACTGATGAAATATATTTGTGTTAACATAAAAAGGCACTATTGTACATATGTGCCACTATGATTTAGGTTAGGGGCACCAGTGCACCTGTTCCCAAAAGTGAATTTGAAGGGCTATCATGAACTCCTATGACACAAGCACATTTTACAGTCAGCAAAAGTGTGAACAAGTGTCTGTTTTATTCTGCCAGGGTTCTGACAGTTCAGCCCGTGCTGTCCCCACCGGTGAGACAGAAGTCCTGTCGTGTGGACTGGTCCTCAGAAGTATCGGTTACAAAAGTGAACCGATAGACGACACTGTCCCCTTCGACTCGCAGAAGGGTGTCATACCTAATGAAGCAGGGAGAGTCACTGGGTGCAAAGGTGATGTACATTTTAGCTATGAGTTTATAATGCCTCTTCAGATCAATTTGATGGTTTGGCCTCTTGGGGGATTTCTAGAGAGTCTGAGTCTGAAGTTTTCCCCTCAGCCCTCTATTTTGACAATTCTTGCTGAAATTTTACATTAAGTGTCCAATAACCAAACATGAGGATTCATGAAGCCTAAATTAATGTACATTTTAGAAATAAGTTTTGTCATAAAGTTGTGTGGTAGCCATTGTCTACTTTCTCCTGTGACTAGAAAATATACCCTTTCATGCCAGGTGTCTATAAAGATGTATACAGTATACAGTCAAACCTGCCCAAGACGACCACCCGGGGGACCGGAAAAAAACGGTCGATTTGGACATGTGGTCGCTGAGAAGAGTATCGACTCAAAACATGTCCGATGCAAAGTATAAATGGTTTCCGTTGTGTTAAATGGCAAATAGCAAGCACACTGCACGTGCGCAAAGAAGCGTTTTAAAGCTCAATATTTGTACACTAACGTTTTAGACAGTAAGGGAACTTTGATGCTGTCAGTTACCATACAAGCCTTTATGCGTCGTGGTCTTGATCGCCGTATCTGAAATAACTATGGTGCACCTTTCAAATTCGATGCCCGGTACGTCCCGATAGCGTACTTACCCACGGGTGGATGTACAGTTCAGTTGGACACAAGCACTCACACAGATCTTTCTTAAAAAGGTATGAGCTACACAGATCTTTCTTAAAAAAGTATGAGGCTACAAACGTTTCATCATTACTTTATAATGACATAGATTTTTAAAAAAACTTCTGTAACAACTAAATTCGGATTTTCTTAGAACGAAATTTCCTCCCATATTACAGTAGACTGCCCCATTGACCCACCCATTGACCGCCGCCATATTTATCTATTCTAAACATAACATCGTAAAGGCAGTCAAAATCCGACGCAAACTGGCCGATTTGGCAAAGAATCGTGCTAGTTATCTTTCAAAATTTGATGAAAACCTCAATTTTGAAAATGATGCGTTATGGGTCCAAATTTGGGCCGGTCGCGGTCGCGTTGGCCAGGTGGTCGTTGAGAAAAGGTTACTTAATGCTTACGTCAATGGGAAAAAAAATCGGGACCGAGAAAAAGCGGTCGAAATGGCCAGGTGGTCGCTGAGAAGAGGTGGTCGCTCGGGCAGGTTTGACTGTACATGTACATTTTTTTTTTTAATGTACCAAGAAAGAAAGCTGCAAAATGTATTGCTGGATCTAAAAGTTGTTACTTCAATTTGAGAGAAGTATGGGAGAAGTTTATCATATTGTTTAACCATATTCCTGCTACCCTACCCCATAACTGACACAAATTCCAAAAGACTGATGAAACACAACCTCAGCAACAAGAGGGTTAAATAGACCATTTCTCAACAAATGTGGTTTTCCCCAGGTCTGTACTGTAGTGGTTGGGTAAGGCGGGGTCCCACTGGAGTCATTCTGACCACCATGACGGACGGCTTCGAGACGGGCAAGGCCGTAGTGGACGACTTGACCACCGGCATACTTCAGCCTGTCGGAGGGGTCAGGGGTCAAGAATGGATCCAACCATTGCTGCAAAAGAAAGGTAGGCTACCATTATACCAGTTATAGTTAATTTCACTACATTAATGACTTTGCCAAGCCATTTTAAGCAAAACTAAGAATCATGTTTTTGGAAGTTTGTTTTAAATACACTTTTCACCGCAAGATTGTTTCCTTTGAAATGGATTTCACATTTTAATTCTTGTTAGAAATTTTGACATGAAGTCTTTTTTCAATTTGGAAAAAAAAACTCTTCTGAAAATTGGAAAATAACCCACTGTATATTTGGTCTTGCTTGTTTATATTTGTATTCTATGATTGATACATGTAGATAACAGTATACAAGTCCAATTTTCAAGTGTACAATCTGTGTGAGACTGATTGGCTTGATCCACTCAATGCTGTGTCGTACCAATACATACCAATAACTGTTGTGGGCTCTTTGACTTGATTGTGGCATGGCCGTCCACAGATACAGAAACTCTGGCTTCATGTTCCTTTTTGAAGGACATGAGTACAACCTTTGAATAGCATGTACATGTAATAGTAAGTCAACTATGGCCGGTGTTCGAACCCTTGAGGCTGATTTGCTCATCACTACATGTAGAATAGATGTCACTTAGTCATCTACAATCTGTAAATATCTGATGTGTTTTCATACATGCAGGAATACAAGCAGTGACCTTTGAAGACTGGAACAAAATAGACAGTGAAGAAATGATGAGAGGGGAGAAAGTGGGAAAACCCAGGGAGAAGATCTTAGATGTGAAGGAAATGCTACAAGTGGCACAGTCTTGAAGTTAGAATAAGGAAATGTTACTATGTACAATGTTACATGATGAATGAATAAATGAGCAAATATAGCTGCCCGGTAATCGATAATAAGGTGTGTTTCTATTACATGTATGTATTTACATATTGGCACAATATTATCTACAGCATTCTCAGGGTGGTGAGTTCAACATCATTTTGACACAAGTCAACAAAGATATGCTAAGATAGTCAGTTATATCTTCATCTGCAAACTCCATCCATAGACTCCAGGGGCCATGCATGGTTACAGTGTTTAGCTACAACATGGGGATATAAGATAATAGGACAAAATTCTTGAAGAATGTGTCTTGTGTGAAAGGTAGCCAAGTGTAAACTGTGCTCTGCGGCACAGGTATATGTCTGCTTCAAGATGTATAACTTGGATTGTGAAGCTGTTCCAGTTGCTGTATAAATGCGCTTTATGTCCTACATACCTGAGCCATGATAATGTTAAAAACGGGTGTTCTGGACCTGGTGATATCTTGAGCTATCACAGCAAAGCCAGTCATCTTGTGGTCCTTCAGTAACCATAGAAATTCCTTTAGGCCTGTATAGTTATGTATTCTGCAACCTTATATAAAAAGATTGAAATATGGTCAGATCACACCATCAACTGAGCATAGGTTTACTAATAATAACATAATATGATGTAATGAGAATTTACGGCCTTCGTAATGGTCTTTAAACTACAGTTTTCTGTGCAGTGATTTTTTTTAAATGTGTCAGAGAAAAATTCCAGGGACAAATAAGGGACATATAATTCTGGAAAATATAATGGTGGACAGGTGTGCTCTCTTTGTTTTTGACGAAGGAAATATGATAAGAAATTTATTAACCTCTTGATTTCTGAACATGTGGTATTTTTGCAATGTAGCAGAGTAGGTAGATTGTAGCAAGGGCGTTATATAAACTGGGTACTTGTACTTTTCGACCTTGACATACAAATATAGTATCAAGTCACAGTTTGAAGTGTGCATGTGCAGTGTGATACATTGTGGGTCAAAGTTGAAGACCAGGGGCTTCAACTTAGACAAGTGACCCATAATGCATCACACTGCACTCTAAAACCGTGAATTAGCTTATTGTCTGTAGTGCTAGATGGTTAAACCTGATAGTTGACACATAATCATATTTGACTCTTTCAAATGTAAATTAATACGTTTGACGCATCCAGGTTTAACCAACCAACATGGCGGCTCTGACGTCACATATGGAGTTAATTGATGTATTTATTGTCAAAACCACACCATGGCAATACATTGTTCCCCATGGTCGATCTTGAAACCACAAGAGCCAAATATGTTAAAACACACAAAAAAAACGAGTCACAGTCAAAAGGGATGTTACACTGGAACTCTTTTTGCTAGGGAATGTGTCTAAGGTACTTAGTAGTAACATGGTGGTTGTCAAATTTGGCTATTCGGCCCAAAGAAGACATTGATTTTTTTAAGTTTAACAGGATGACGGACAGTAAGAAGAAGCGCACATGGGCGGTGTATCATTGTATGCTTTATCAAATTGATCAATAGGTTAGGCACAAACAAATATGATAAAAGTGCTACTTCTTGTAAAACCCCGCAAAAATGACATGAGGAATAAAGATCTTCAAACTTCAATTGCCAACACTAGACAATGGCTTGCACAAATTAAAATCTTCTACAGCGCTACTCCAGTCAACGTTACTTATTAAAGCAGATTACTTAAAAACGACACTCGGTAAGCAATGGTTTGAGCTAGTTTGTGGCATCCTCCGTCTCCATTCGTGGACAGTTGTAGGGTCCTGATGTCTTTTAACCTCCCTTCAAAATTCATTGAGCATCCTAAACTCGACACGAGACGAATAGTAAAAGAATAAACATGTACCACTAGTGCGCAAAAATGCTGACCAAAATGTTCGTCAGCTCTCTGCCTTAGGAATCAATATTTTACAACTATTCTCCATTACTATATTTATAGACCAAAGGGTATAAAACATGTTTTCATCAAGCTTAAATCCAACGCTTTCTTATCATTGTTGTTTGTTCTGATAGGCTCTCGTAGAGTGTCAGCTGTTGCAATGACACAAAGCAAACATTCTCAACAGCCGCCTTCTGCCGTAGGGTTGCTTAATACAGAGACGTGGGAATCAATACATGAGCGTAGGTGGTCAAACCTGCGAGCAGTGCGCACACTGGGCAGCTAGCAACCGGCAATTACACCCCGAAATCCGCCAGGAAATAGCGGCTTACGAAGCAGCACGTACTGGGGACTCTTCGCTCTTGGAGAAGTCCGTGAAGCTTCGCAATTAGAACATCCGCTTTCTTTTTTATTTAAAAGGGCAACAGCCTTCATTGCGAAGTCTTTCGGTGCGGTGTTATCATCAGGCTATAGGGAAACAGCCGGCCGGCCATCCTATTTTTGAGCGGACTTTCACAATCAAGATGGACCGTCCTTTGAGAGCTTCGTCAATGCTGCAGTCAACCCGTTGACGGAGCCTCAAACTGCACATGTATGGGCTGCACGCATCAACAGAAAACGCATGCTGCCGCGTGAACATAATTCGCAACTGTATGAGACCGTCAGAATGAAGGATTTCAAGAAAAATCTCGTTTCTCTCGTTGCTTCTTCGTGAAGGACAATCGCATCCAAACGTCACCGCAGGTTGGACTGTATCATGCTATATAAACACAGCTTTGATGCAAAATTATTCTAATCAGAATACGAGGTTATGACCAATGGAGCTGCGCCGCCTCATATCAAGTAAAGGGCATATCTGTCCTGTACTGCTGACTTAAAAGGACATTTCTGGGGCACACTGAGTACAGTAAAGCACCGTCTGCCTTCTTGTGTGCTCTCATGTCTGCCCCTACTGTGCTGTGGTAACTCGTTGATTAGAGTGTCGCTGTTGATTGTTGTTGTACTGTCTCTTCGGTGGACTGAAGCTACGGGACTGATAGATAGAGTCCCCTCACCGGTCCCATATCCTCACCGACCGTAGGGCAGCAATGCCATCAACATAAGTTTTCCATCTTCGTCTGTCTTCAACAACGGTAAAAGGGGAAGGTCTTTCATACACAGTTTCGTATCTAGAGACACTGGACTACAGAGTAACAATGGAGAGGAACGTTGCTGTCTTGATTTTTGTGACAGTCTGTATGTGCTTCGTCCGAAATGAAGGCGTCAAACTAGGACTGTTGGTGACAACGGACAATGCGGTAAGTCGAAATTTTATCACCTTTAAGAAATGTTTTGATTTTACCTGGGTTCTTGATTTTCCACAACAGATTTCCCATGTCAAACGTCTGTTTCTGCATTTATCTACTAGCATTAGGAGTCTTCATTATAGTGAATTCGAAATGTACTCAGTAATCTTCATGAAATCCTCTACTAATACGATAAGATATGAATACAATCATTTGTGACTTAACGTAACTAGTGACAACGTATTAAACATATTACAAATATTACCAAAAGTGCACAAGTAAACTGAAATTACACAAGACTAAGGTTACACGTTAAATGTAATGTCAACATTCTGGTACATTTCACAATGCAAAGTAGAAGCAAAACTGAAAAATTAATGACACGATTCAAACGCAGAATTCACATATTCATAAACAGTGACATATAAAAGGCATTTAATAATGCCATTTCGACTTCATTGCACATGAACATACGATTCCAAGGTTGGATAAACTGCCATAACCTAACACTTTTTTTATCAATCAGCATAATGTGGTGAATGTTTTGATACTACAGATTAATTTCTTTTTCCGCCCGTACTACCTGGAATACATATGCTGGTTGCCCCTTCCTCCCTCTGTTATTGGCAATGATGTATATGTATGCCCACAAAATATGCCGTAACAAAAGCAAAAGGGCCAACACATTCAATCAAAAACATGTGGTCGTGCAATGTGTTTTGAGATTTGCTTTATGAAGTCAAAATGCGCTGAAACTTGCGTCACAAAACGACTATTTGTGAAAATGATATGAGATCATTTTAAAAAATAGCATATCACTGAAAATATTCTTGAGAAGATTTACCTCAAAAGGCATATCCCGATGCGAAAGAAACTTCATTTGTGACGGTAATATACATTGTAGAGACTCTAAAGTCTAAACGTTATTTTCGTATACAAAGTAAAGCTCTTACTACCAAGCTTTCCATAATCCTCTGAGCCTAGAAATGACCCAAATCCTAAGACTGATTGAATTGTTGGTTGTAAGCGCTTTGTGTACGAAAATAGTCTAAAATCTCTACAGCCATATCTTGATGTCTATTTCAGACAAGCCAATTTTATTTTCTGATGTTACCGAATAGTACTTTAATATGATATTGTGGTTTGTGTTTATGTTGGGGCGGCTCGTAAAAAAAGCTGCAAACGCAATTCAAGATAAAAGGGAGATTGATTGACACATTGATACTAGCTATAGGCATTGATAACAGAAACACAAGGAAAATCTCTGAAAACTTTTCAAAGTCGGTCCGAATCTCTAAAACGCGCACATGTTACACGAAGTGAACGCCTGTTCGCCATAAAGTGGGTTGAGCATTGTCAAAATTTGTCAAAATCAATAGAGTCGATTCCACATTACCAAGAGGGTCTTTCTTGCCTTTAGTTCCAACATTTTGAAAATCTTTATAACATTCTAAATGTGATAAGTAACTGTTTAGAACTATCTATAATATCTGTGTGATGTTCTAAATATTTTCTATAGTGTTCATACATGTTAGAAACATTTCTAACATCAAATCCATTATTTCTGTTCCAACATAGATTTATCATTTGTGATCAAATGTGATCATATGTTCGAACAGTGAAACAAACTGATGAAACTGGGTCAGTGGGCTGGGAAGAGGGCAATTCACACATCCCTGCCAAGTACAGGAAATTGTGTCCGTCTGACAGCTTTTCACAAAAGAGCCACTAGTGTCTACTAAAAATACAAGACCCAAACAAAAGGCCCATCTTAGCAGCTTTGTTTATTGGGGTAATAAAAGTTTTCATGGAGGAAAAAAATGACGCAAATTGTTGGAACATATGATCATATGTTCCAACAATAACAAAAACACATAGATGTTTCTAAATTGTTCTAAATAAAGAGATTTTGTACCATTAATTTCCCAATGTTTCCAACATATATAGATAGGTTCAAACATGTTCACACTTTCATTTTCATTTGTTTGAACAATTTAGAACTACAGTGACTGAAATATTCTTTTGCTTAGAATAGTTCAAATTTATTACAAATATTATTTCAAAACCCTCTCGGTGACTCGGAATCGACTCTATAAAGCGGAGGCAACAAAAGCTTAACAGAGATACCACATAAGTCATTCATGCACTGATAAAAACACACGTGGATAAACATGTGACTATAGTTCAACGTAAACCCGAACCCATGCAATTAGCCGGTTCACGGTGTGAATTGTGCATGCGTGAGGGCGAAGGCCGCCACCTCGTAAACAGTACTTGTGTATACTTTTCTTGTTAGATGTTTTGTCTTAATATCTCAGGGGTTTCAACTTTGCCATTTCACAGAAAACATATCACACTGCGTGTGCAATTTAAACTAGAGGTGGTTACCGGTACAGAAAATTCAGGTCCAGGTACGGTCCAGGTCCAGAAGATCAGGTCTGGACTTGAACCTGGACCTGATTGTCTGTGAAATCTTGTGAATGGCTTCAAAGGATTCTGTTAAGTGACTTCCACAGACGTTTCAAAGTCTTATCTTCATGTAAACAACACTAGCTTCGACCAAGTTTGTAGAAAGTTGGTAAAATGACTATCAACTCTCTTTTACTTTGCCCTTGTTATTTACTTTGGCCGGTAAGCCACATAACGCGTGAACGCCTGCCGATATAATTTGTTCATTTTCTAATCGATCCAAGATCCGGTCACTGATTTTTTTAGGTCCGGCCCACTGATTTTTCTGGACCGGTCCACCCCTAGTTTAAACCATGAAACATCCTTTTGTACACGTACATAAAAGCAACGCCAAGTGTAATGAGAGCTTATAGGCAGTTGGGAAATCAATACACGGTTGCTGTTATGGCAAGTCCTCCTATTTGAGAGTTAAGCCTTCTGCAGGCTTCAAAGCTACCTTTTAAAAGATCTGAAACTTCTTGTAGTTAGAGTCTGTCTTGCTCTTAAATTGTATTTCCGGTCCATTATGTCTGGTAATTATAGAAGATCTCTTGTGCGTAAACGTTTCGTTACACGTGACATACCGGAAGCCATGTCTGATGTTTAGATGGCGTTTTATCGATAGGACTACATCAGAGAGAATAAAGAAGATACTAACTTTTCTATGTATCTTGATCAGACTGTGGATTATTGCTAGGTTCCAGAGAACGTTAGGTCAAAGTTGTGTTAAAAGAGATCATCTCCCGAGTTGATGTATACAAACAAGTTATAGGTGATAAGCCACGTTCGTAGCAAAGCTTATACGGATATTGGACTTTATTTCAAACTCTTTCAGGTGAGTTTCTCCAACCCCGGATTGGTCATTTCGGGCGCCATGACACTTGCTGTTGATGACGTCAACAGAAACCCTGCTTTGCTGCCTAACACGACGCTGGAATTTGTCTGGAACAATACCGAGGTAGACACACCCCCTCCACACTACTTATACAATAAATACGAGAGGCGGTCAATAAGTAATGTCCCTGACCCACTTCCAGTCGTCTGATCTAAATGAAATTTTGTATGTGTAATGATTCATATCTTTATAGGTTATGTTGCAAAAAACAACTCTGAACTAATTTTGTTTTCTGATTTACTGGTGTTTGAACTGAGTCAGGTGCGAAATGGACCATGTGTGAAATGGAACCAGTTGAGTGTCGCGCAGTGATCCGGTTTTTGTATTTGAAAGGACGCACACCAAAGGAGACTTTTGATGAAATGAAAGAAACTTATGGTGATGATGCCCCATCATATGACCTTGTAAAACGCTGGCATCCTGAATTCAAACATGGCCGGAAGTCTGTGGAAACAGCTCCCAGACCTGGTCGTCCCTCTTCTGCCATTGATGAGGCATCTGTTGGAGGACCAACCTGGGGTGTCCTACAAAAACGGTGTCCAGAGCTGCATCAAAAGATTATGCATAACTCTGGGTGGTTCCTATGAAGAGAAAGACTAATAACTGTGCCAAGTTTCATAAATCTCCTGCTATGGAAAATGGGTCAGGGGCATTACTTATTGACCGCCCCTCGTAGATCTAGCAATGCAGCATCAGAAATACCTGAGGAATACACACTTCAAATGTTTAGTTGTTCATAAGAAGGTCTCGGTGGCATCGTATTTTTGTGTGGCCGTCTTAAAGGTTAAGGTCCCAATTCCCAACCCGGGGCCCGGGTAGCTTTCGAAAACGAAAAAAAGGCAACAAAAGGCACAAACGTAAAAAATATAGTTATTAGCACAATTTGTGTATATTCCTTTATAAACACTTTTATTTTTATTTTCCGCAAACATCCCAGTCGGGGCCCGGTTGGGAAATGAGACATAGGCAGTTAACGTTAGAGGAACTAATTGCCGATATCATTGTATTTACCATTCATCATCTCCAGAAAGTACGGACCTTTCATTTGTAATAGATATTTTATTGTCCATATGTTAAGTCAACATGTCTTGTACTTGAATGTATGTTCACCTGTGACGGTAGTCAACATTATGTTACAATTTTAAGAACCATACATCCGTACACAACATAAAGCGCTTACCAACAAGCTTTCGATCAGTCCTCTGCATCCTTATCAAGATGTCTTGTTGAACCCCTGTACGCCAAGGGTTATGAAGACGGTTCTATCCGGGCCCTGACCGAGCAGTGGCGGGACGGAGTGGTCGCGTTCTTCGGGCCGGGGGAGACGTGCACCACCGAGGCACGGATAGCGGCCTCGTGGAACGTCCCCATGATATCTTACGTAAGTACAACCCTCTTATTAACACATGTAAATGGTACTGAAAACATTTCATCAGTTAGTTAAAAACGTCTTAAGAAATATGTAAATCACAATAATGCATCAGAAAATCAAATCCGGCCATGATCCATGATGAGGGGGGATAAAAACTCAGTCACATTTGGGACTGCATCATTGCCACTGTAGCGCCACCTAGCTGTAGCGCGAAGTAGAACCAGTCAGTATTGCCATGAAGAAGTTGATCGTGATGATGGCAGACGTTTCAGCTTGTATCTAGTGTACACAACAGGTGCTTAGCGGTTATGCATAAAAAGTTATCCTGAAGTGGCCTCGTGGTCTTATTACCTGCTCATTACTGTTCAAATTTTCCTCATATCTAGATGGCAGGATTTGCACCAGCCAACCGCTTACCAGTCTCTGTGTGAATGACCGCGGTAGTCCGTGTCGTTTTAAGCTGTCCAAAATGCAGTTGTTTACGTCTTTGGCCGCCAGCGAGCCCCTTCGGCCTTCCATTTAGCTCTGTCATCTTTGGGATGAAAAGTTTAATCATCGTCAATGTGTTGCTGACGTTTTCATATGAAGGTCTTTTAGCTATCTGATGAAAACACGCTTACATTGCTAACTCTTTTAATTTTTTTTTTAATTTGAACCATTTCCCTAATAGCATACAGTAATTGCTAGTCGTCGGAAACTCAATATGTCAATATTTTATGAACTCCGATAACCCAGAATACTACAGGAAGCCCTATGGCGTCTAGCCATGCTCTTTTGAATACAGGAAGTGCATGAAATATGATTTTCATATAGGGACTAACATGTAGCCCAAAGTTGTTTATCATGAAATCATAGAATTACCTGAACAATCATGTTTTTAAACACTACAGCTTACTAGGTTACAGATGCAATGCCATGAAGTGCCCTCAGATAAGATGTACATGTACTTGTATATCTGTAACGCGTCCCTACTCCGCATATCCTTTCAAGCATAATAAAACATACACATCCGTTCACCGGAGGCATTCATAATAAAGGTTCTTTTGGAAACCTCTAGACTTACAGTAATCTTATCATTAAGGTCAGCAGTCACTTGCCTTAGCCGCAACTGTAATGACTCATTAACGCCTTTATAAGAACTGGTCTCTAGGTGTAATGATCTCATTTTACTAAGTCGAAAGCCTTCCGGAAATCAATACGGCAGGATGGGTTAATTCTCTGTTATTGCAGTTCCGAGAATCGTCTAATCTTATGCAAATCAACGCTTTTGTTAAGCAAAAATACATTCATACAATGTCAGAAATATATGCACGGAGGAGTCCTTCTTGTGTGCCATTCTTTTTTGTAGTTTGACAATAAAGTCTTTGTCGGCTTATTTTGTGAAGTGGATTAACTGGACCGTTGTGCTGAATGTACTACATGGATATTAGCATGCCAATCATGGTTTGTAATGAGTCTGAATACACAAGTATTCTTCATTCTCATTAACTCTAATAATCTACCCTTTCTCATTGAAAGACCTGAGACATGCGGATGCATTATTAACTAGATACTTAAATGTGTCAAGGAAAATAATCTACCAAAGAGAGACAAGAGAAATCATTTGATACATTTGTATATCTAATTATTCACAGAAGTAAATATAAGGCAGGTAGTAGCGTTTGTTTTCCGTTTTCACCAGAACTATATACTGTGCAACCAATTACGTAGGTTGCTACGTAGGAATACTTATTTCCAGCAAGCACTTTACAACATCTTACAAACTTTGACCTCAATATAGCAGCTTGACAAGAGTATTCCTGCCGGGTCACATCCTTAAGATCTGAGCAAACACGTCAAGCTTTCTTATCTTTGACGATCTTCGCTTTCAAGGCGGAAGAAGTTGTTCTCTAACTGTGCGAGTTGAGATGAAAAGAGCATTAAATGTGATGTATTCGTCAATTTGAAATCCAAATTTCTAGACCTCTGCTCCCGAAAAAATAAGGTTAGCACTAAGCGATGTGATTGGGGGGACGTTTCGTACTAGACAGATATCACCCTTCGGGGGCGAGGGATATTGTACCGTGTTTGGATGAATGAAAAGCCCATCGCTACTCAATGAGACTGAGCTACGTTTGACTGCATATTGGCATTATGTGATGAAGCAAATGCGGTCTAGACTGATAGCCCTCAGGCTAGCTCTTTTGGTCAGCAGCTACAAAAAGCCTAACACGTCCTTTATAGATTTTATTGCCATTGCAGTGTCCTTCTGCTTAAACGTTGTAGATTCTTACTACGAGTATGTCGTGATTTTAGTTTCGATTCCTACGCACTAATTAATTAGCCATTCAAAGCATATTAGGTTGCAATGATTACTACTCTCTTTTGTGTTCTTGCGGTGCACAAGAACCAAAAAATTCGGAAAACGTCTTTCGGGGAAGAAAATAATATAATCTGATTCCAATGATGCTGCATCATGATGACATGATGATAACTGAAAGAAGAGATCTCTTAATTTAATATGATATACAGTTCGCACAACTGGCTAACTTTCCCAGAATTTTCCAAAACTTCTGAAGAATTATCCATGTCCCTTGAGACATCACATTGTTAATCTCATCATTCTTGGAGACATTGGTCAATCTTATAAGAAGTTTTTTCAAGAATCAGACTGTCAGTACGAAATCATAGTGTTTTATGTATTTTCCTGTTTAAGATGTGTTCCGAGTACCCAGTCTCAGACAAGTCGCAGTACCCAACCTTCGCACGGACCCTGCCACCGGACACACAAGTCTCCAACTCCATCCTGGCGCTACTGGAGAACTTCGGCTGGAACAATGTCACCTTGGTGGTGTCAGAGACAGGTCAGTCTCAAGGTCAAGGTCAAGACGTCTTGAAAGAATCTTCAGGGAGAAGAACATGCTTCTTGAATTACGTAGACCCGTTCTTGCCCCCGAAGCATTTTATTAGGATTTGCACATCACTAGCTCGAGCGGTGTTTTGATATACGGAGGTGGATGGGATTGGAAGATTCAACGAGATTTCTTGAGAAATCTTTACCTCCCTTGATAGTTGCAAAGCCTCTTTATCTCATGTTAGCGACCTTTTAGCCCCATGCGGTGAAGGGAATTTTAAGTGAAGTGTACAAAGAGGTCTCTATAATGCGTATCCTGTATGGTTCAACGCACATCTAAAGGGAACATAGTTGTTGTTATTCAATTTTGTCTGACTGGAAAAAGTGAGGGAAGACCATCAATAGAATGGAAAGAAATAGGATTAGATGGATATAGTGAGGAGTACAAAGTTAAAGCATTCTTACAATATATCTTATAAATTGGTAACAGAATTGGAGTTTGTTGAATTGATTTGGATTTGATTTCGGTGAAAGGGGATGGGTTTTGTGAATGTGAATGGTTCAAACCAGTGTCAAATCGGTTTGTTTTCAAACTGTTTTAAGAAACCACCTATCGAGGTGTTTTCAGACGAATTTGATTTAAACATGATTCACACTTCACAAATTGTATCTAGTTTGAATTTGAATTTTAAACTTAAATCCAATTCAACGACCCTTAATGTTAACGGACTTAACATTCGATGTGACTACCATACCATTTGAATCCATTTTTATAAATCTCAGTGTAAACGTGGCCTAAAGCAGAATAAAGAGACTATTTTTGCACGATCACAGCTTTATTTTCACCGACGTTTTAGTCACCTTCCTCAGGACGATTCGGACTGAGTGAACCAGTCAGAATTGCCCTAAAGAAAGTGACAGACGGTCACTTAAAACATAGAAAATAAAGCTGTGGTTGTGTAAAAATAGTCTCTTTATTTAGTAGCATACCAACCTGATGAAACTATTCAAAGGGCGGCCTAAGGCTTAGGTCACATTTCTATACCGGGCCCCGGCCAGAATGTTTAAAGAAACGAAAAATTAAAATGTATACCTAGAAATATACATATATCATGCCCATGAATCTTATTTTGACATTTTGTGCATTTTAAGGTCTTTTATATCATTCTTTTTGCTCCTGAAAGTTTCCGACCGGGCCCGGCCGGTTTGGAAATGTGACCTAAGCCTAAAGCAGTTTGTATCTAACCATGTAGAGACGTGGAGAAGTGTTGCTGCCAGCCTATGGGAGGTCCTGCCAGCCTACAACATCACCATCGCCTTCCAGATGGACTTCGCCCATCCGTACCTACCCGGGCTCAGTAAAGGAGATGATGGCAGGGACCCTCTACTAACTATAGTACACCAGACGTACATCGATACTAGGAGTAGGTACTATTAGTATTGATGCTGCAATTTATAATGCTAAGACTATTTGTCTTGCCAACTTACAATGTATATGCAATATCCGTTTCTATTTTACGATTGCAGTTAAATTAATCGTAAATTTGCAATACTTATCATATTTTTGCATTGAATTCAAATTTTACTTCAAGTCAGTCAAATTAGTCACATACATATGTTAGAAGACCGTTGAACGTTGTAAAATGTGATAGTTTTTAACGGTCTTTCAGATCTCTCACTGATCTCTCAATAGTCTCAAAGGCTATGCTTTGGTCGCATATCGCTTGCACAATGGTCTCGGTATGGGCCTTAACACAAAGCCATGGACTTAAGATGCATGGATTTCAAACCTTTATCAAGTATTTATTCTCTTGTGTTTTTGTCGTTCTGTATTGCAGTATACATCGTACTGGGGAAGTACTTTGAGGCGTTGGAGTTTGCGCACTTCATGTATGAGATGGACCTATTGTCTGGGGGAGAGTACATGGTCATCACCGTCGAGTTAGATCAAGAGTACAACCGTGACTATCCACAGAGTCTCATGCAAGGTCGGAACACTGTAGAAATTCATAATAAGCCAGTACACAATTCATATGTGCGCGTGTGCAGCCTTACGCATGTGTTCAAGTCTCTCAGCATATAGATATAGAATTGGCAGGGACCTCAAGCGTTTACATTTGTCCACGATACATCACACTGCGAGGTGGTGCGTTTTCGAGAAAGGGTTTGATTTGCAGCATTGGTGCTTTCCTTGGTGCTGAAAACCAGGTGCTGGTCACAGGTTCCTTGCATTAACTATGGAAACATTGCGGAAAATTCTTGCGGCTGCAAAATTTTAACTGTTTCAGCGTTGATATCCTTGAACTTTGTTGTTTTTTGTTGTACGCTTTTTTTGGACCAACCTCTCGCGAGAGTATAGCCCGTCTCGCGAAAGATAGATTTCAAAATGGCGCAAGAGATTTAACAGAGAACTTAGCATTAGTTTTACTTCAAACTTTTTGTTACATGAATATCCATACAGTCACAAATGTTTACAATAACAGGTGTAGATTTTGCGATGGTAAAGACGATGTTGTTACTATAGAGCGTTTCATAGACGTCTTAGGACACCGACATGGTGGCGCTCGCAGTTATCTGCATTTCAGTGAATTGAAAGCTAGTCATTTTCGGGCATCTAGAGATTCTCTGACATAAATCCTGTAGTACGTTTGTACAGAAGGGAATGCCAGAAGAATGCATGAAGCTTGAATATGACGCTATGTACACTTCAGCTATGAAAAATTGAAATGCGAACCAACACCAACATACTACGCCAGCCTGCTTTGTGTATTTCAGGTCCGTTTGAAGCTGACTTGCGGGAGGGTATCATCGAGGCATTCCGCTCCGTGTTGGTGCTCGTGCCGTCCCCTCCGAGTAACCCAGACTACGGCCTGTTTGAGAGAGAAGTGGACCAGAAGAGCAAAGAACCGCCTTTCAACTTCTCCTCCAAACTTACCAGACGGGTACGCTGATTGATTTTGCGTATGGAAACTATAGCAAGAAGAATATGACTCGCATATGGGAAATTCACAACTGCGAAAACACTGAAAAACAGACATGCTAAAATTCCTCTCCGTGAATTAGTCTTCTGTTCCGTCGACCCTAAATTAGATGACTGTAATGTATACCACTCCCAGGTTGAAACATCGTTTTGACCTCCAAGTCGACCTTCCAATCCTGCTAGTTTCCGATTACGCCATGTTCCCCTAACATCAAAATCTACCAGCACAGAGCCAAAAACACCTTTGTAAACTATAGTGTAGAGGTCATCTCGGCTATTTTTTGTGTGCACTTTTTTGTTTATTTTTAGATCCCTCGAACAGCGGCCTACCTGTACGACTCCGTCATGATCTACGCGCATGCGCTCCACAGGACCATTCAGAAGGGCGGCAGTACCACAGACGGGCAGGCGATCATCAAGAACGCCATCAGCAGGCAATACCAAAGTAAGACATATTCATCATCATCATCATCTTGTCGAGCTAGAAATATTAAAACATTATATGTAAACTATCGTTTTAACGCAAAAGACATAATGCCAAATTTTCTGTTGATTCTTATACTAGAAGCCTTCATCAGTCATTCTGACCAATCATTTCTGGCACGTGACTCTTACAAAGGTCATGTGACCATACATGTTGGAAGCACTTGCGACTTGGTCACTCTATCTGAAGAAGGCAGAACACATTCAAAATCTGTTACACTTTTGTGTTGAGGCAAGAGTTTTGTTGTAACAAATATATTGTTTATCATATGCTTAAGCGCTTGAAGCGTGAGGTTGACTAAAACACTCACACTCACATCGTATGCTAGGTAACAATGAGTCCCAGTTCTAGATTGCTGATCGACAAAACAAGACGAATCATTGTCACGACAAATTCTCTGCACAAATCTTCTCCAAGCTGGTGGCACAACTATGACCTTCCGTACTGATAGATATGACCTTCTCACAGATAGAGAAATCCCATAGGATAAAGTACATATCTCAGGACGTGACCACGCACAATTCACCCACTACAACTGGCCTGTTCTCCACAGTTCGTCATTTTCTCGGTAATTGCCAGATGAAATATAGGATAATTGAGGATCAAGCGGTAATCTGCTATATCATTTAATCCTTGGTGATACAATAATAGGCAATTAACCGTTATCACATCATAATTTATGGCTCGTCAGGCCATATAGAGTCGACGTATAGTTGCAGCTTAAGTACGTAAAGTTGCAAGCAACGTAAGTGCATGTACGTAAAGTTGCAACTGACGCTTTGCGGAATTGAAAATCACTTTATAAACGTAACCATACATCTGCATTGGTGCTGATTTTTCATCCCATAGACGGCTAGAGTGCGTACGCGTGCATAAAAAATCATGCTCACTTCGCATATTTTAGGTGTCCGTTTCTGCATTATTTGAAAGAAAGCGCGATAAAGTTTTAAGTTTCGTGACTTTTTCCTAGCTTTCTTTCCAAGACATACATTATGGCGTCAAGATTTCCGATCTGATTTGGGGTTTTTTTTCATTATTTTCTTGGCAGCTTGATTTGCCTGTGTAACTATTTACTGGCTTGGTTGCACTGGTGTTAATATAGATTATGTGAGCCCTTTTAAACGTCTTTCAACATCTCTTGTCTTTTCCATCACACTGATATAAATGACAACAACAATGTCTTCAATGACCAAAGCCATATCGCTGATACATTCTGCCCCTCTGTTAGAAGGACTCTACACATATCGGTATGGAAGTTGAACACAACGCTACTAGTGCACTATCCACCTGCTAGAGTGTTATCTGTGATTGCACAGCTATGTGGCCTAAGGGATGACAAAGTGGAGATGGGCGCCGCCCTATACTATGATGTGGAAGTAATTGCACTCTAAGTGAATTTAAAGAATATTAAACCCTTTCGTTCCACAGGTGTTCTTGGGAATCTGATGTACGTAGACCATAACGGGGATGCCGAGATCAACATCACAGTGCTGTCCGTGAAACAGTACACAGACCCCGTCACCTCGGAGCACACGTACGGTCTGCTGCCTGTGGCCATATTCAGGGAGGAGGACGGGAGACCGGTAAGGGCACGGTCACATTGGTCGTGCGATCGTAGTACGATTTTGATGCGATAGGATTTTAAAGCAGGCCGTGACAGAAGGAACAACCAACATGGATCCAAAACAGCAATTTGTGTACCAAGACAGTTTGAACTTTGCAGATGTACATTTTTGTCCTCCAAAATGCCGGAAGTTAGCGATCTTACGTTGATCGCACGAACTATGTGACCACGCCCGAAGACAATCAGTCAGGAATCTGCCATTCCGTTGTGTCCCACGGCACGTTTTGAAAAATGGCACAATTGGGGATGGGGCAGGATTTGGGATGGGGCAGGATTTGGGATGGGGAATAATTGGGGATGGGGAATGATTTGGGATGGGGAATGATTTGGGATGGGAATGATTTGGAATGGGGCAGGATATGGGATGGGGCAGGATTTGGAATTGGGCAGGATTTGGGATGGGGCAGGATTTGGGATGGAGCATGATTTGACCTCTAATTGGTGCTCCAGGTATTTCAGAGTGTGTGGAGAAGGATAACCTCAAGCCAACCGTTCACACTTACGCCACTTACACTTGTGCTCCAGGTATTTCAGGTCACGGCTGCAGATGGGATAGACTGGGTAGGCGGGGACCCTCCTCTGGTGGAGCCGCCATGTGGGTTCAGAGGTCAAAGATGCGTGTCACCACCAGGTAGTGTAACACTGTTGACATTGTGACGTTGGTAACGCCAGTGCGTTAGGAGTGTTTGCACTCAAGACGGAAGCATTGTCCGCCATTATGAATGGTTAAACTTAGGTTCGACCAATCAGTATTATGGCTGTATAGAATGATGAGATCTCTCTCTCTCCGTCTCTCTCTCTCTCCCTCTTTATGATATAAAATACACCTCACGAAAGATTTGTTTTAATGTATCTGTCAATTGTAATTGTTCGCTGTATTGTTCTATTGCTCACAGATTTTGCGGCGGAAATATCCAGTGGCGTAATAGGAGGCGTCTGTCTGATACTGTTTATTATCGGACTGATTGTTTACAGGTAGGAATTATGACGAAAAACTTTTCTTGAAAGTGTTTACTATTGACATAATTGAACTGAGAACTGTAATTTCAAAGTGCTAAACTACGATGTCCTTAGTACTGAAACAATGGTAACTTTCAAATATTTGACATAGTACTGGAATGTGTTACATTGTAGCAACAATCATCATAATACTTTTGTTTTTTTATAATCAATATTGTTTGATAATTTTCCAAACTGACGACGTCCGTTAATTAACCTCTGCTGATATGCGTTGCCCCTTGTCCCTGTTCGCGTTGTCCCTGTTTGCTTGTCAGAAATTACAAGTATGAGTCTGAGCTGGCCAGAATGCTGTGGAAGATTGACTATAAGGACATCGTACGCCGTGGCATGCGGAGCAGAATGAACAACAGCAGCAGGGTAAGTTCTCTCTCCCAATGTCCATATCCCTCTCCTCTTTCTCTCTCTCTTTCTCTCTCTCTCTTTTTCTCTCCTTCTCTCTCTCTCTCTCTCCTTCTCTCTCTCTCTCTCTCCTTCTCTCTCTCTCTCTCTCCTTCTCTCTCTCTCTCTACATGGTACTTCCCTTAAACCACCGTTAGCTAAGCTTAGCAATAGTCTAGTTCTGTCTTCATGAATCCTACAGGGACTTCTTTGCGTCTTGTAGTGAAATGGACTTCCTCACGGATGCTGATGTGCTGATGTAGTTTAAGTCTTGTGAGGCTGTAGGGTGACTCTCAGCTGACCTTCGCAAAATGAACCATTACTGTCTCAACTACAACCGCGGCCCTCAGATAATCAAGAAATCTTCTTGCTCCCCGTTGTACGTAGAGCATCGTTGTATAACAAGCCTGTGAAAGCAACAGACTGACCCTGGCTGTCCTTCGAACTAGCCGTCCAACCAAAAAGAGCAAATTTTTGCACCTTCTATATTTACCTCCGTGAAAACGAAGGTATTGTTTTCGGTCTGTGTTTCTTCGTTTCCTTGATTGTCTTCGTGTGTGTACGCAAATATTTGAATACTATTGAGTGACAGGATGTGAGGCAGGAGGTAGTGTAACCGGAGACTGACAGGATGGGAAGGTTGGCTTAGGTCGGGTCCAAAGTTGCATAGGCAGAAAGATACATAGACAGAGTTAGCGAAAAAATGCACAATAATGAAGAAAACGAGAAATTCACTAAAATTTTTGGTTTGACCGAGGTTTGTGGTTTGACCGAGGTGGGTGTAACAATCTGGTTGGTGGGTCAATGACGTGCTAGCGGCTTGTAATATAACAGTACCGAAAATTCACACTTAGATGTTGATCACATGACAAATATATTTCCTACGTTTCCACAAGAACTTTGACTAACGCTTTGTGTCTGTTTTTCTGCCAGTGCCTGAACGTTTCCCAATTAACGATGAACAGTGACACGGCGCAGGTGTTCGCGCACGTCGGCTACTACAAAGGTGCCACCGTGGCCATCAAATGGGTCCATAAGAACCACGTGGATCTAACCAGAAGCGTTCGGAAAGAGCTCAAACTCGTAAGTAAACTGGATTGCGTTTTGGCGACGCCTCAGGGGCGATTCCTTTGAGTATCACTGTTAATAGTTCGTTTACCATTTTGGGTATTTTAAGACAGCTCTTGATCCATCTCTTGTCTTGATTTTAAACTTGAAGCTTAACAAATACTACATTATTTACTTAATTTTACACTGGCTTATCATCATATTTATGGTCCTCTCTGATTCGTTGTTTTTCACAGATGAAAGACCTTCGGCATGACAACATCGCCACCTTCATCGGCGCATGCGTCGACTCCCCTAACATTTGCATCATTACTGAATATTGCACCAAGGGCAGTCTAACGGTACGGCTACATTTTCTTTGCTCGGAATAGGAGTTTTATGGTACACATAGATTTTGCCCAAAAATATTTCGGTAGTCTTGCAACCTTCCTCCGGATGCAAGCTGGTTAATTATAGCATACTGGAATATGTTTTGCTACAAACATTTGAAAACCCCCTTGTTCCTCTCTGCAGCAACGTTTTAACAACTATTTCAACCTACAGTCAGAAAGCCTGTATTATGGAACTATATCTCTCAGTGGTTAGATATTTAGTGTGCTGATATATATGTACACCTGTTGTCGTTTCTCTGTACTGCAGGACATTTTGGAGAACACTGACGTCAAGTTAGACACTATGTTCACGGCGTCCATCGTCACTGATATTCTAAAGGTGACTAAATCACACTTGTTTTTCCTTTGAAAATAACACGAACATGTGACCTTATCATTGCGGACACATGACGCCAGAAATTGGTCCAAAGAAGTTTATATCGCCCACCGCCAGTGTCAAGTGATGACTGCTGCCCAGGATGTACATAACCTCCTCTATTCCTCACATACATGTAGTGCCAGTAAATCTCTGTTAAGTAATAGCTACAGTTGCAATGTGTCTAATATAGATAGCTTTATTCCCCCTTGCATCTTGTCTAACGTGATGTCCATCATTACTCAAAATATATATAAAAGTGCCAAGAAGTATATATAGCCCCCTCACCGTCACTATGTAATGATGGTCAATTTGCTCTGATTGAGATAGCCTCCATTTCCCCTTACATACGCATCTAAAGTGTTGCCAGCACGAGCGATTGGTGAAAAGTGCCAGAGCGTCTATATCATCCCCCGTCACTGTGTAGTGATGGCTGGCGTGCTCTGATCCCTTATTTTCCTCACATAGATGTTTAACACAGACACTGTGTGTGCATTAGGGTATGACCTACCTTCACTCGTCCGAGCTGAAGTATCACGGGAACCTGAAGTCATCCAACTGTGTGGTGGACAGTCGCTGGGTGGTCAAGGTCACGGACTTCGGACTGCAGGAGTTCAAGGCCGGCAGCAAGGACGAAGCCGGCGAGCATGCGTACTACCGAAGTACGTCCGCGTTTTCTCTTTTTACACAAAAGAAGTAGTGGGCACTTTATAACCATTAAGCTAGGTTCAAAGTTTTAAAGTAATGTATCTCAATTCAGAAAGAAAAGATATTGTGGACGTGAATAGTAAATGCCGTCCACTTCTTTGATTCGGGATGAAAAGTGAAAGAATGTCTGAAAAATTGTTTAGAGTATTTTTAGTGAGAAACCGAGATCATTATTCTAAATAGTCTATAATTTTCCATGCTTCATGTTTTAGCTGTTCAAATGAATCACAAGAAACTGCTAATTATATGTAACTCTACAACTTGTTCTTATCGACTCTTTCAAATACGAAAGAAAACACATTGGCCACCATTACCGATACTTTGATATCATGTGTCAATTGAAGATTGGTATAAGCTATTTCAAAGTTTCACAGCCTTAAACAATGCATCATGACTGAAATTGTTGACTGGGAACTGTGAAATGGCTTATTCTAACAAACTTTTCCCGTGCTCATCTTCTTCTTTTTGATCAAGTGTTGTATATTTCCTATTCAACATTAGACCTGCTATGGAAGGCGCCTGAGCTCTTACGCGGTCCAAGCGTTCAGGCCGGAGGCACCCCAAAGGGAGACGTGTACGCGTTCGGCATCATCCTGTACGAGATCGAGGGGAGGGAGGGTCCGTACGGCACATGCGCAGAGGATCCCAAAGGTCAGCAGGTCATTGCGCATGTCAAGTGACGACGGATATACGCTTCAGTACCATAGCCAAAAACGATTTCTGCATTTTTATACCTCTGATTTGTATAAAAAATTTAAAAAATGAAGAAAATCGTCAAAAAAGTGAAAATATTTTGGTCATAAAATGCAAAATCGAAAGAATTTCTGTAACACTACGTGTATTATTTTTCATCAGAATCGCAAGTTATAAGAATTTTCATTTATACAATCATCTGCATGGTTATACAAATGGCAATGAAAACAATCTTACCTAGCCCTACATATGTATGTAAACAGTATTTCCGTTCCATTGGTACTGTTTCACAGAAATAGTGGAGAAGGTCCGAGCCGGTACGGACCTGTTCAGACCGGATACCCAGCACCTGGACTGTGAGAAGTTTGTGATTGACGTCATGCACACCTGCTGGGCGGAGCTACCGGAGTCGCGCCCCGAGTTTAAGACCATCAGAAATCTTCTCAAGCCCATGAAAAGGGGAATGTAAGTCTGCCATATCATATATATATATGCATCTTCATCCACTGGGCCTGTCACCTGTATATATATACACCAAGCAACGACCCTGGGGTACCGACCTGGGATTGGTCCCATTGCTTAATTAACACCGCAGTCATCAGCCAATCAGATACTAGTACTCCCTGATTTTGTACTACTGGCCAATCACGTCACCTCTTGACCATAACTCCCAAAGACTAACGCCCCGTGCGCTCTTGACGTGTAGTGGCTTTTCTCCTGACAAAAATACAGATAAAGGGATTCAGCAGTACAAGAACACATAAACCCAGATGAAATTTTCTGATAGACGCAATGCAATGCAGTTTAACGTCATAGTGTATTACTATAGTTCTTCCTGTGCGAGATATACCTTGTGCTTTTGCTTTCGAAACGGCAGGACATTTAATGTTATTAGGAGTACGCTAATTGCAAGTTAATTAGTCAAACAAGAATACTGTTAAAACGTAACATGGCGACATGTGCTCTACGATTGAACTTTAGGATGTTGGTTCTAACTTTCTTTTGTGTCTTTTTCTCATTTCTTTTCTCAGGAAGTCCAACATCTTCGACAACATGATGAACATCATGGAGAAATACGCCAACAACCTGGAGGAGCTGGTGGAAGAGAGGACGCATCAACTGGTGGAGGAGAAAAAGAAAACTGACGCTCTTCTGTACAGCATGCTACCGAAGTAAGCCGTGCACAACAGTGTATGCTTATCTCATAGCTCGGTTTAAAAATTTGTATAGCATTTTATGATGTTAGTTATTGCCGTATAAACGGTAAGTTTAGACATCCATGCGTCTCTTAAGAAATACAGCGGATACTGTCTGAAACTTCTAAAATTACATACAGTTTCTTGAGTAGCTATCATTTGGAGTACAAACATATGGTAAAATATACCATTTTACGCACCTCTTTATGCATTTACGTTTGTGTCTTTATAGTTGTGAAAAAAAACTCTTAATAGCAATACATTTGAAAACATTGCAAGTGCAGGTAAAGTTTGACATATGGTCAATGGGGTAGGAATATGTAAGCTATTTGCATAAGTGTTAGTCCGATGCTCTTTCTGACAAAATGATACTCCTTTAAAATATTCATTGCACTTTCCATTCAGTATGAATAAGGTGTCATGTGTCACATATAATAACAATATAATCTACGTGCTCACCATGATGCCCCATATTTGTAGAACCGTAGCGGATCAGCTGAAACGCGGGAAAAGAGTGGACCCAGAGTCGTTCGACATGGTCACCATTTTCTTCAGTGACATTGTGGGCTTCACGTCACTGTCAGCGGAGAGCACTCCTTTACAGGTGAAGAGCGTTCGTATATCATATCATATCATATCATATCGTATCATATCATATCATATCATACCAAACCATATCATATCATGTCATATCATATCATATCATATCATATACCATATCATAGAGGAACTCAGGAACTAATGGAGCTCGTCAGGCCAGATAGAAACTGTTGGTTCCATGTTAAGCCAGGACCTACGTTTTACGTCCCTTCCGTCTAATACCACACAAAGTCACACACAAGCAAACAAACAATCAAACAAACATATATATATACACACACCTATACGCGCATACACACACAAACATGCATACACATACTCATACGCACATTGATTATGCACGCACTCACGCAGACTCTGTTCTCATGAGACACCAGCAATGCCTTAGGAACGCCACCTAGCGGTTTGTTAACGCAGTTCAACGTTATACCTTTCGCACACAGGTGGTTGACCTGCTGAACGATCTGTACACCTGTTTCGATGACATCATCAGCAACTTTGACGTGTACAAGGTGGAGACCATTGGTGACGCGTACATGGTGGTATCAGGTAACTGTTGGTTTTGTGATGCAATACAGATCTGCCAGAGGACGCTCTTATGCCTTCTGTTAGTTCTGTACACTGGAGCATCTCTTAGATGTCTAGAGGAACGATTAACATACATTTGCCAATACCTTCCGTTCGCTGCTTTTAAGAATGTTTATTCACATGGATTGTAGATTTACTGTACTGCAATACACGTTTCATCTTATACACCATTCAAACATATTTAGATGCTATAATTTTTCTTGCGCCGATTTTGTGTTCATTATTCTTCGTTTCTGTCTTTTTATCAGTCCCTAATGTATTTCATTTGAAGGTACATTGTCTTGTTGGGGAAACCGTGCCCCTTCAGGTAAACTAGCAGTTTGTACAAAGCTGAAAGTGCCGCACTGCGGTCTGAAATTTCAATAAAGAGTCACTATATCATTCCAGGCCTCCCCTTAAAGAATGGTGACCGCCATGCGGGTGAGATCGCGTCCATGGCGCTGGCTCTGCTGAAGGCTGTCTCCAGCTTCAAGATCAGACACCGGGGAGATCACAAGATGCACCTCCGGATAGGTATCCACTCAGGTGAGCATTACAGTCCGTACTCTCATAGTTAGGTACCCGATAGCCCTTTTAATGGGATTGTTCAAAGCGGGGTTGTCTTTAAATTCATCGTTTGGTTATGTGGCGGTCTGAGCTTGTTACATGAAATTGTATAAATTTGGTAGCGGTTTGTGATGTATGAATGGTGTAGTTCTAGTAGTTCGACCTCTCTAATCATATGATCAATCGCTACTTTTGAATCAAACACCGTAAGTTTGCCGTTGGCTGTGTGGAGAGATATTAGCTTCGTACTCGGACACCAGAGCACACGTCAGCTTCTTACTTGCAGTGACGATGGACGCTGCAGTTCTATTGATTATTGAAGGGTGGGGCGTTTGACTACGAAGCTATCATGCTTTATGCATTGACTGTGTGCGGTTCAAGGCCATGTCCAGTACTTAAGAATGTGTAATTGGTTCCGTAGATAACATAAGGTTTATACAGGCTAACAAAGTATTAACAAAAAACATAGCATAATGTTGTTCAAGCTGCAGACTAATGAATAATCTAGCAGGTTGTTGTCCAAATCATAAGACTGAAATCGTCCACATTAGCAGACAACAGTCAGCACAAGTACTGTTGTTGTAGCAGGTACACTTCATTTTAAGACCAGTACACCGCTAGCAGGCTAAGAAATCATGAAAAATGGGCTCGCAAAGCTGCCCAGGTAGACCTGGTATGTTTTTTTTTGTCTTCTAAATTTTGAGATTATCATTCAATGACAGCAAAATGGCCATGATTTACCTGGATTTGTATTTTCCTTAGCCAGTGATCATAGATTTCAACTCTGGTACGTAATGATCCTTTTCCCCCCAAGATAAGTTGGACATATCTATGGCAAGCCTAGATCTCTTAGCCTAGATTGCTATGTTAGGTCTCAAGTATGTCAAAGTACTTGTGGAAGAAAAAAACGTTTATTTCAGGTTAAACCGTTTCCTCCGTGATACAACAGTGCTTTTCCTATATCTAACTTAACGATTGTGTTAACTGTGCCGCCATAACGATTCCATTGTCGACGAGTCACCGGATCCATATCAATCAATTTGTCCGTTAACTCAAATATCGATCAGTCATAATTCCTTCCTCCAAAATAGACAACTGGAGAAAACGTACTCCATTCCACTGTCAGTAATACCCACTACATCCACGCCCATCTCCATGGAATATCTGTATTTAAATAAATTTTAGAGAGGAAAGAGTTCTCACTACTCATTCGGACTGCCTCCTCCACAAAATTGGATGAAAATAGCTTTTGTTAATTGCATTTACGCAAACGGCATTTTCCACATGACTTGTACCCCTCGGCCTGTGAGTGTCCCGGATGGTGTACCTCAGGGCAGCACCCTGGGGACACTACAGGAAACGGTAATTGGCTGCGTTGAAAGATGAGTCACCGCGTAATGAAAGCTCGAAAGATGACTGTTGCCGAAAGCCTCGCCCCTTAGGGAAACTGTTTGAGGAAAAAATGGCTCATTATTTCTAAGCCCCGCTGAAAGCTTCTTGAGTCATAAAGTAATTTTTTCGCCTTGATGTTACAGGGGGTCAATATTTTGCCTAAACCCGATGCGTCAATTTACTTTGTGAAAATGGGTTAGTGTAAAATGAGAAATGGATAGGCTTTGGTAACTCATTTATTTTCTAATTGGTTTTGTCATCCTGACTACACGTTTTATGTAGAGGAATTCCTAGAAGCAGCGGTTGATTCACGCCTCATGTAACGTTGCATGTATTTTCCGCACCATAAACTATTATTAATCACAAATGGGGACTCACTTGCATTTGGGGAAAACAATTCTTCATGTGCATTTAGGTTATAATCTTTTTATCTCCTAAAATTTACATCAAAGCTACATTATCAAACTGAATTATGGATTATACCTATGCAAAGAAGAAAGCCAGTCCTGATCAAACAAGTTTATAGTGTTTAGATATGTTTATGGTGTTTAGATATAAAATTGCATCTTGATACGTTTTTTTAATAAAGAATGAATAAAGAACACCTTTATTGTACGTTTCTGCTCTCACAAGCTAAGTACAGGCCAGGATGATAAAGTTCTAAGTAGTTTTGAATAAATAATATAAGTACAAGTACTAGTACATGTACATGTACTAGTTTCTCTTCGTAGTAATTTCCCACAGTTTGTCGAGCGTGTGTTTTTTTTGTATTCTTTGACGCTTTCGAAAGAATAAAACAAAACCTCAATTTGTCATAGCCGTATCTTCTACACTCTTTTCACACCATTGTGCGATACAAAGTTTATTCTAATTGGTATGATAATGATTATGAAAAGATCGGTACCTCTCCATTGACTGAGATTCTAAATTTCATGTAATGTGGTAAAAATCACAATAGTCTGGAAACAACCCCTTTCGTCATATGTAGTTTACTTTAGACGTTCAAACTTGTCTAAGACACACCGTACACAAAAAAGGGGGAATAATTTTCATTAGTTCATTTCTAGTGACAGCACAATTCTGCAACTTTGTTTTACAAAATTCAATCTGGATGTGGTGTTTCATAATTTCTTTTCCTAAAACACGAATTTCCTTCATCTACGTTTACTAAATTTCAGACGTAAAGGTAATGGTAGCTTCTACATTTATGTATGTTTAGCTGTAATTAAAGATTCGCCGTTGATAAAATAAGGGATTGTGCCGTAAGATATGTAGACCACATTGTAGGCCACTTAAAGAAAGGTTTGTCCTTGTTGCAGGTCCTTGCTGCGCAGGAGTGGTAGGACTGAAGATGCCACGGTACTGTCTGTTTGGTGACACGGTCAACACCACGTCACGGATGGAGTCTAACGGTCAAGGTCAGGGTCATGGTCACTTCTTCAACCGTCATGTCTCCGCAAGTGGTTTATGTAATTTTAAGAACTCTCCTCTTATACAAGAAAGGGTTCTCTTGCGGCATTGCGCTTTTAGGACACGTCCGCTTTTGTCGAACGACAGAGTAACGACAAGTTTAAGGTACTCTTCACAGCTGTCGGCGTGTCGTACAAATTTCAGCTTTTTGTGACGAGGAGGTTTGCCTTAGATTCAGCCCGGTCGGGCAGTTTGGGGGAACAAAAGTATGGTATGAAAGATAGAATAAACACAAAACTATTTAAAAGCATAATTTGCACATATTTATTGATATACAATTCAACTTTTGTTTCCGCAAGCAGCCCTCTAGGTTGGGAAATGCTTTCCCCCTCCCTTTACGACACTGGGATAAAAAAAAGCTTTAATTTGAATGCACTTTATCTATCCTACATTTGAAATACCAGAATTTCATCGACAACAGTATATGAGATACCGCCGTGTGTATTAACAACGAATTAGGGGAACAGGTTCAGAACAATATACCATGTAGTTGGTATGACAGAAGAAACGCAAGGAAAAACACATTTCCTTGAAAAAAACGTAGTAAAGTCATTATAAACATTCCTAGAACCGTGAAGCTTCTTGTAATCCCACAATTATTTAAACATCGAATTTCAGAGAAGGTTATTTTCGCTTTTGATAAATTACTCTGTCCACACCAACCCAATGCCTGTCAGTTGGGCTTCTCCCGTTCCTTACACCTTCATTCAAAGTCCACAGATGTTTTTGGACCTGAACCCAATGTCAAAAGTTTGACCATGAACTTATTTACACTGCTCTAAGATACCGGATATTGAAAAAAACACCCTATTGTCCCGTCCGCATCCATTGTTGGACTACATACACTTGTCACATATCCGCCATTTTGTAGGAGATTTGCTCTCTTCTGTCCATGACCTTGGAGTCAACTCTTCCAAACTCTGCCAGCTTGCGAGCATCCACAGAGTTAATGTACACAGGTGCCTTCCATAGCTTCCAGGGAATTCCTGACCCGGTGGACAACATGGTCCCGGCAACAGGCACAAAAGCAACATCATCCAAAACACAAAAAGTCATTCACAACTCGCCCGCCATGTTTGTTTTTCCCACCCTTTCCTAGCCAGTCGGTTGGCGCTACGCTCACATTGCCGCACTAGTCGGTGTTGTTGTTATATATCTTTTGTTGTATGTAGACTTCCACCTTGTTTTTGAGAGCAGTGATGTAAGGTTTTGTAAACTTCTGGGTAAGGGAAAACATTCTTGAAGGAGGTTGAAACTTAAATAACTTCTTAGAAAGTTGAATACCCCAAAATTGTTTTCAGATATGGAATCATAACTCTATCGCAAATTCATCGCAATCAAAATACATTGTACCAAACATAAAGTCAAATGCATTAAATGCAAAAAAATATACAAAGAAGAATATAGAAATATAGCAAAGTAAAATGAATGCATCTATGTCTACTTAAAATCACACTAGTGCAGCATCACCTTCTGATGCAACAATAAGGTCCTGCAGTAGACCAATTCATAGCTTAAGCAGGTGGATATCTTTTGGGGGCTGTACTTTAAGAAACCTTTGCAGAAGATCGAATATATACAACATCATAAACGTCAAGTACAAAGAGACGTCAAATTGTCTAAAATTTGTAATCGTTTGAATCTACCTTACTCCAGTATCTTGTCACAGTTGACGTGTCTCTAATTTTGAAAGTGTACTAGATATTGAGTACCGTTAGATATTTTTGGCATGGCACAGATGTGCTTTTTTGACAGTTGACTATTACGTACTGTACTTCAAAGTTAACACTTGTATGGCGTTGTCCTTCTAGCCCTGAAGATTCACTGCAGCCAGGAGTGTAAGAACGTCCTGGACAGACTGGGAGGATACCACTTGGTCAAGAGGGGGGTGATCCCAATGAAGGTCAGTTTTCTACATGATCTGTTACAGGAAGTTAAGACACAGCCGCCATATTGCTTGGTTAAATTAGTTGATTCATAACAATCAATGTGAAGCTGTGTCATACATAATATCTGTGTCATGCATAATACCTGTGTAAGTTCAAATTTACATGGTAGAATTCAGGTTTAACCATCCAATATGGAGGACAATCCTGACGCAAAAGTCACGTGATTGTACTTTTATACATATATGTTAACACTTAATGTTTCGTACCGCATTGTGAGAAGCGCCACCTAGCTGCAGTGTGGAGTAGAACCAGTCAGTATTGCCCTGAGGAAAGTAACAGACGGTTACCGAAACGTCGGCCGGCTGCCGTTATAAAAAAATTGGTTGCAAATGAAGTATTTTGTTTTCTACCCTTTTGGATCGTAACTTCTTTTCTGACGACGCTTTCTTATCAGAACAAGAAGTTAGAGTTCTAGGTTGTCAGAAAAACGTTATGGTCTTCATTCCAACATCTTCTGGAGGATTGAAATGCGTTTGCCTGTAACCGCGAAGTGCCTCAATTTAGATTGACGTTCCCTAAAGCCCCGGTCACAAAGCGCGTACGATTCCTTGCGATGGACTATTCCGCATATCGTATGATGAGCGCAGTACATCGCAAGAAAATCGTAAGCATCGCAAGCCATCGCAACGCATCGGATGGTGTTCAAAATTTTCCCAGCGTCGCACGATTTTTCACTTGTGTCTCTTCTGTATAGCCGTCTGACCGCTTTTGTGCTTCTTTAACCAACAAACATGTGGACGTAGCTGTTAAATACCTTCCTATAATATCTTTAACTGTAAAAATAAATTAAAAAAGACCATGACAACAAGAGTATTACAAGCAAAAGTTCAAATCAAGCGTGAGTACTGGTATGGTTATCTCGGCCTGCTTGCCGGCTCTACGTGTCAGGCTCTTTCGAAGATCGTATCATGATATGCTATCAACAAAAAGATGCAATCATACAAAAATCAAATGATAAGCATTATATCATATATATTTCCGACTCAGAGAGCCTGCCTTTATGTTCGAGTTGTCCCCATGGTTATTACGATTATGGTAAACAGACCCAAGACCGACGAGAGCTGAGATTTGATCTAATTATAAACTCACGTGCATGAAGCGATCAAACAATTGTCTGCATCACCTGTGCGTGACGCGCTGTTCTCTGGTTGCGACTGTGGAAGTTGCGACTGATATATTTCCCCTTTTCGTCAATATCGACAATATCAGGTAAAACTGAAACCATCACAACATACTAAAAATCATAAATCTATAACCTCATCAGTAGACAAAAATTGCCGTAATGAACTCTGCTATGGGAGCAAATAAAACCTTACGACGATAGCGAAATTTTGAACATGTTCAAAATCCATTTCAGCTCTATTTTTCGCCATACGACGCTCCCCGATTTACTATGATTCACTGCGATTGACACAGGCACGCTCTTATGACCTCATCGTACGATCCACTACGCGCTTTGTGACCACGGCTTTATATACTTAAACCATTGCTTCCGATTTTCTTCCGACTTACGTCGCACTGCGATTATCCTGCGCATCGGAAGGAATCGCAAGGAATCGTACGCGCTTTGTGACCGGGGCTTAACTGATGCGAAGCTCCCGCAAATTGAAGCTTCGGCCTGGGAATTGGCGGGAAGATGCAAAATTGGCTGCATGTCGGTTACCGATGTAATGGAGGCGCCATCGGTATTGATTGGTTAAGCCTGGCCTAATAGCCTGATCGATTGTACCGAGAATCTGCCCAGCTTTACAGCTTTAACCATGCCACTCCTTCACCATTGAATACTATCGTTCAAAAGGACTCGATGATACTAACAGATCTTGATACATGTGTACATGTTAGATGTGATAACTCTCACAAACAATAGGTAAATATATAAAAATCACTTTTTATCAGTAGAGATGCTGAAGCCCATGAATAGCCCCGCCTACTTGTGAAAAGGTATAGTACACTAAGTGCGTTAGCCTTTACCGCTTCGTAAGTAGAATTTCAAGATTTTTTTTTGTATTTCTATCTCGTAGTTTACAATCGACCGTGCACACGTCGCTGTACTTTTGTTGTTGTGTTCGTAAAGAATTACTTTTACATCCATAGAAAAAATAATGAGTTACACAATGTGCGTGTGATAACTTTTTAGTTAGGGGATCAAGATTCAGGGATCAAGATCAAGTCCATTTTGAAATTTTGCCATTTGCAGTTAGATATATTTTTTCTATTGTCAGCATCTCTTTAAGTTACAATCCTGAATTGTCGAATATTCTTCCGATTTAGTCAGTGTAACTACTGTCCTCGGCCTGCATAAAGCTGTATGTATACAGCTCCCGAGTCTCTTCTCTCCTCTTTGCAATTATGTAATTGCAAAGAGGAGAGAAGAGACTCGGGAGCTGTATTACGGCTGGATACCAGAGCTGGATACCAGGCAAACTGACCAGCGGCAGGGCACGGCAGATGTACCGCCGATGACTACCCTCCCAGGGGACGAGTTTGCGGTCGTGTCTGAGGCCGTTAATCCGCCAATTTCCCGCCCGCCAATCCAGCCGTGCCTTGATTATACACATCCATCTTCATTCCTCCTGAGAGTGGGTCAGGGGACCGACAGGCGCGCTGATTAGCGTGATGGTTGTCAGGAGAACGGCCGCAGAGCAAAAAAAGAAATATTCAACCAAACCGAAAGAATCACTCTGTTTAGAGAAGCCACAAAGACTTATCCCAACTTCTCCACATTCACAGACGAACGGAAAGCCCCTTTTCTCTTGAAATCGCAGTACCCACAAATTGCAGAAAAGGTGGGGCTTTTCGTCTCCCTCTGCTTAAAAAAGAAGTCACCTGAAAATAGCCAACACTAGTATCAGAGTTGAATATTGTTTATAACTCTTCATTGCCACTTGTATACCCCCTATGTTTATACCATGTACTTGCAATTAGCCCTCGGGCATGAACTTCCAAATGAACTTCTTAGAATAACCAAGTGTACACATGTTTTCGCGCAACTCTGCTTAGGATACTCGCAAAATACGACTTCATATTGCGTATACGGATATTGTATTCGCTAAAATTGCACTCGCTCTACGTATTCGGTAAAACTGCACTGTATTCGGGGAAATGGCACATAACGTGTTCCGCAAAATTGTATAGCTGTACATGTACGTATTCGTTCATAATGGCATTGTAAATATTCATGAAATTGTACTGTACTTTTGCGGTAAATTTGGTAAAATATATCTAATTCATAAACCAGTATAATACTCGATTCAGTTAATAATAAAGTAAATACTTGGGTCTGGGAAACAATTAAGGTTGAACTTAAATTAAAGATAACTTGCACCGCATACACACACCCCGGGGCAGTATATTAAGCGACCACTGAATAACCCCAAGGCCCAAATCTGTTTAGTACTTAAAATGTCATAGTCACAGATAAAGACGTATATTTTGTATGTTTTGTATGTTTCTTGTCTTTCAAGAGTCATGCGTATCCTATTTGAAAACTTAGCTGTCTTGCCACGATGAACCGTGCATACTTGTCCAAGGTTGCCTATAGCAACTTTAACTTTTATTTAATTAAGGGTCAGTGCTGCTTATGTTAAGGGTCAATGCTGCAATCTCCTCGTACTACTGCGTGTGTGATATTGGTGTCGTGATCCCAAATGTGCGTCACGGGTAAGAAACAATACCTTTTAATGTCACTCTATCTTCCTATAGAGTCTAACCAATGGAAATACCAGTGGCAGGAGATCTAGAGCTGACGTAACCTCCAAGCAGATGTAAGGATATGGCCCAGTGCTTTCGGCCTGTTTTAATTTAAGCAACATTAAGCCTTTCTTTTGGAAAATGGAAAGAAAAAGAAACTAGAGTTCGGCGACCTCATACCTCCATGAAAATTTAGAGCTTTCATAAATTTCATGCAATTGACTAACACATTAACATAATTTATGCATGGTGTTGTTCATCATTGACTAACGTACACATGTCACAATTATAAAATTCCCATTATTGATCATACAGCGGTTTTGCAATTTTTACATAAATTATGTAAATAAGTTCCTCATTACCATATTTGGTATCTGCTTATATTCTACCTATCATAATTAACATGTGTTACATTTATTGAAGTCCAGTTATTGAAAAAAATGGAATTATACAATTTCCTCATTAATTATGCAAATTAAGCTCTCATTTGCATAACATGTATATCATTATGAACATCTTTGCCTAAGGTACCTGCATGCCTAATATGATGCCAATCCGTCCATCCTTTCTGCAGTTATCCTCATTGGAATGTCTTGACAAAAACGCCCCTGCAGTTCCACAATTAAATGTTAGGGGGCTGAAACTTGCCCCACTTTGTCATGACACTGAAAGCTATCTACCACTCAAATGTCAAGACCATATCACGTCAGGGACAAGAGATACATAGAAAAAACTGCTATGATAGAATATTCTCATTAATTATGCAAATGTAATATAATTTTGCATAATTAGTATTTCATTTTGTACAACATTGTCTGAGGTACCTACATACCAAAAATCATGAAAATCCGCTGTTCCCTTCTTGAGTTATCGTCTTCAGAAGTTTTTGACAAAAATGCCCCTGCTATCCCAAAACTAGACGCTAGGGAGCCCAAACTTATGTCACTTATTCCTGAGCGCAAGAGCTATCTAACACCCAACACCCAAATTGGGACCATAGCTTGGTCAGAACACGAGATAGCAAAACCGGAAGTTGCGCTGCAGTACCAAGGGAAGCCGCTAGGGGGCCCAAAATCTAATCACTTCCAGCTTTCATCACACCCTACCAACACACCAAGTATGAAACCAATCCATTTAGCCGTTCTTGAGTTATCTTGTTGACAGACAGACAGACAGACAGACACACAAACGCAGGGTAAAATATAACCTCCATGACATTTCATGGAGGTAATAAAAATAGAAATTAAAACGAAAACGCCTAAAAACGAGAAACCAGTCAGAGCCTAACCTCTGCTTGGGGATCGGGAGTAGTTTTGAGCACGTTTCAAATTCTAATTTTTTTTCGCAAAAAAGCCGATTGGGAAAATGTACTTGAAAACTAGTACTACTAAAGTAGGTAATATATGGGATGTATGTTACAAACAGCTTTGCAACAAGTGAAATGTTAGAAACAGGTTTACACCGGTTAGAAACAGGTTTAAACCGGTTAGAAACAGGTTTAAACCGGTTAGAAACAGGTTTAAACCGGTTAGAAACAGGTTTAAACTGGCCAAGCTTACGCCGGTTAGAAACAGGTTTACAACGTACGGTTGGAAACCTGTTTGTGCCGTTTAGAAACAGATTTACACAGGTTAGCAACAAGTTCAAGTTGGTTATGATTTAGAAACACGCCGTTTGAAAACAGATTTGCATCGGTTAGAAACAGGTTAACAAGGTTTAAAACAGGTTTGCTATGGTTTAGAAACATGCTTATACTGGTTAGAAACAGTTTTACACCGGTTTTGTAAGTAAAACAGGTTTGCACCGGTTAGAAGCAGGTTTGCACCGGTTTAGAAGTAGGTTTTGCACCGTTTATTAACAGGTTTGCAATGGTTAGAAACAGGTTAGCAAGGTTTAGAGATAGATTTGCACCGTTTCAGAACAGGTTAACAAGGTTTACAAACAGGTTTACACCAGTTAGAAACAGGTTTACACCGGTTAGAAACAATTTTACACCGGTTAGAAACAGGTTTATACCAGTTTTGTACATACAACAGGTTCACAATCGTTATTACGGCAGTCCTTCCCGGCGTGGCAGAGGTTTCCCGCCCGTGTGTATCAGCGCTGGCGATTCCCCCGGAGATTACTGTGATCTAGGGTATCGCTATGTGATGTTTACACCATTCCTGACGGGGAAGGAATTCTTTCTCGTGCCAACCTCCTGACTCTGGTCAACTGACGACTGCGGCCCGCGCACCGCTGGCGCCGCCGGGGCTGGACAGGGAGGGGGGGCGACACGCCCCGCGATGATTAATCGGGCTCAGATCAACGCTCTCGCCCGTCCCCCGACCTCTTACAACCTTACAACTAAATAGGAAACCTTGTCTGGGGATCTCTCTCTCTCCCCCAACTTTCTGCTCAAACAGAACCACTAATACTCGTGTTCAGGTCGTTTCAGGACGAAATCACTTCATGTCCTCAAAAACTCTCGTCTAATGACCTTTTTTCTCACTCCTACTCTAAGCGTTATCTTTTGGCTTATGCTTGTCGGGTTAAAGACCTTGAGTGTTGAGTTTGTCCACCAGGAGTTAATTGGACCCGCGTGTACTGCTTAGCCACCTGCTAATTTTATGGCTAAAGCATTCGTTCAACTGTCGGTTAGGTAAAGAAGTTATTTCTGGTAAATTGTGTCGTTCTCTTCTTCGCAAGCTCCTAAGAGAACAAAGTTTTCCGTCTATTCACAGACAAGTACACACACCGTTAGGGTGGTGAGCTCACCGCACTCGCTCACCGTCGCAAAGTAAAGAAGTTATTTCTGGGAGATTTGATATATCGTAGAAGGCTACTACTACATTAAAAGCTGTGAGAGAAAAGAAAGAATACCAAAATATGCTTACAACATGACAAAGTATATATATCGCGTTTCTAAAGAGATTTTTTTTAAATCTCATTAATCAGTATAACGTCGACGTCGGTTAACCTTTATTCGAAGTGTACCTATATTCGTTGCTGTATAAATCAGACTATTGAGTGGATGTATCATCGGCATTATCGCCAATACCTCCTGAATGGTTAACTTCAGAGTGTTCATAACAAACTTGAGCTTGTATAGACTTCTTTGAATATTCTACGAATGCAATAAACATTATTTATACCCATTGTTAGTATCTAAAGTTCTAAACTAAAATAAGGGCACGTCATATTCTATTTTGATAATATACGAGGCCAAAACAGTTATCGTTGTTTATTATCCCTCGCATGAAATGGCGCCAATTCCAAATACAGAAGTGTGGTCATGCGCAATAAGGTTGTTACGTAAAAGAATTTTGATGGCGTCAAAGATCAAACAATAAAAGTAATAATTTTGAGGCTCTACTAGCTTGTCTAGGCATGTAGACAGCCTGATAGCGTGAATAACGTTACAGTTACGTACGAGTGTTGTAAAAAAAAACGCAAAACGTTTTAGTTTTACTAGCTTTGCCAAGAAGGTTATGTTTTCGATAGCGTTTGTATGTATGTGTATGTATATGTGTGTGTGTGTGTGTGTGTGTGTACGTGTGTGTGTATGTATGTTGATGAACTATAGAAGGCCTGGATGGATTGTGTACTGATATTTGGTATGTGGATAGGTCTTGATTAAACCCTCAAATGGTTAGATTTTGGGCCCCCTATCGGCTTGTTATGGTACTACAGTGGAACCTCCGGTTTGTACATCTCGTTAGTAAATAGTTTAAGAAGATCACAGTAAGTATAGAAGTACAAGTAATAAGCTCCTAGATCCTTTGGCCCTTTACATTTTATTCTATGTTTTCTAAAATTCATAATGTTATGAAGGTTCTTGCACATGTTTGTGCTGTAACTATATTTCTCCTATAATCAGTCAAAAGAAAAAAAAAGCATTTTCCTGTCGAACCGAGCCACATGACCGTGGTGGGCGGGCGTGCCATGCGTTCTTCCCGCTGACCACTGACACCGTCACGCGGTGACAAACGGTTTTTTATGTTGTCTATTTCTATCCGCCCTGTCGGTCAAGTACCTATATGTGGGGGCCTGCCAACCACACTGCGCTTGTGAAACATTATTCTAAGTCGTAAAACAGCTATGTTTAGACACGCAGTATATTGTACAAGTCTTAGCATCAACCAGGCTTCATAGGTCACTGGAAAGATGATAGAAATTGCAATTACAGACCCATAATATTCCGAACGAGTTAGCTGACCGAGAGTATAGTTTGCTAACTCGTTGGCATGTTATCTGTTTATATTTGTCTAATGTCTTTTATTTTTCCAATGACCTGTGGAGCCTGGTAGAGGCATACGGATCTCATACGGACTTGAATATATACGCACGTGTGAACCCACCTATAGGCCCTTAGGACGCGTCTATACGTTTACGCCAAGTAGTGCACACTTTCTTTAAGTTACCCTTCCGCTACGGGTCGGCAAAGGGTTCAAAAGGCGCACTCATTAGAAATCCGTACTAAATGTTGCCAAAACGCACGTAAAAGCTGAGACTGATAAGGAGCCTTACATCTGCTTGGTTAGTCGTGTCATAATTTCATCACGTTCAATCACTCTTATCATATATTCCATAGATAACAATGTGTAAGGAAAAGTGCCCCATTCATGTTTCATTTAAAAATACGACTCTAACCCTTACCACCAATACCAGATTCGCTCTCCAAAATGTGCTCGTGTTTTCATCTCAAAACTGCAAGTTAACCGGCGAAATTACAGTATCCGGAAAGCTCCGGCTGACAAGAAAACGTTACCACCATCCCCACAACGCACACAATATCTGCTCGGAGATTATTTACGGCATACCCTGGCACTCGCGGCGTTCATTGATAAATTTTCCTTCACCTTGATATCGTTGTCGTGGGAGGAAGACCGTCCTACTATCGTCTGTCTGTAGGTGGTACCTTTCATGTCTAAGAATCCGAAGTCTCAGACCAGCTCCTGTTTCATCTAACTCTGGCACAGAACAAGGTCGAACATAATCTTAATTCAGACCATCTCAGTCGGAATGCCTGAATCAACGCGGAAAAGATCTTATCTTCCGTGTCAATTTGATGGATGCGTTCACCCGGCCAAGTCCATGTCAATCTGCCAACTTATTTTAAGACCCCATTAAAGGATCGTGAGAAGATACATCGGGGATTTCTTAAACAAAGGGACCTGGTCACCACGTTCGTCGCGCGACTGTCGTGCAATCGTAAACTTGTACTCGCTAGGTACTCGTTAATATGTCGTAGAAAATTCAGATGTCGTGTTACCGAAAAAGCTGTTTTAGATCCTTGTCAGCAGTTGGCTCTGTCACAGCCTGCTTGAAAATTCTGAAAATCTGACTGACCACGAGGAATTGTATCGTGTCGTAAGGTAACTTGCATAGTCGTAGCAACTCGTATGAGGAAGGACGTTTCCAAATTGTCAAAAAATCACGATAGCAGTACACCCCGTTCCAACTTCGACATTCTATTCGACAGAGAAACGGCTCTCTCAGACGACTCATATTATCGCCAAAGAACACATACATATGGATTATACAATGAAATAATTTAATGTGTATATATTTCTATTGTGTGACGTTCCAAACATAATTGATAGATTTACGTTTACTATTATTACTGTATTCCTAATCTAAACTGCTAATATAGTTTTGTCTAAAACAAGTGAATGTTGACATAGTTGCACTGCAATATAATACCACCACTATCCAACCAAAAATGATTTTCATATCGTTGCTATTAATGGTATTTTGCTACAAAACATAATTAATGTGGTAATCGGTCGAGGACGGATGCATTTAGTACTGCACCTAATCCATATATTGTTATCATTCTATATCTACCTACATGGAACAAATTATTTACACTTAATTCGTTCATTTATTCATTCATTCATTCTCATTTTTTTCATTCATTCATTCATTCATTCACTCAGTTTAATACCTCTGAGACAAAATTGCAATTTCAGCGAAGTAAGTGGTTTCTATCAGTTACTGTAATGTCCAACGTAACAGGTGGCACAGCTTAGTCCCACCACGTTTACTCAAGCGTTGTCTTTTATGTCTACTCGTCTGTTCGACTGATAATAGTTCTTGACTCTCTCCAAGTCTCTCTGATAAACTGAAGAGATCTTCGTTAACCTTCTATCATCAAAGTGAGGAGTTAGTTCAGGGGGTTCCGTCTGATTTCCTTTTCATACCTCTTTGATTACACCTTTGTTGATTGAGAACTTGTCTGTATACTCTAACCAGTCACGTTAGGACCGTCAGGAGTGGATTTACAAGCGGGGTGAGTTGGAATTGTGTCAGACAAGTCGTTCTGGATGCGCAGTCTAATGTTACAAAAGAATTAACCGGCACTTTGGAAAGGCTGGCGTGGTGACATGGTAGTTGTACACTTGTAAGCCGAGTAGGGATATTTTTAATTTGCATATTTTCACACGGCTTCAGTTGATCCAATATCTAAAATTAGAATTAATTTTTTTTTATTCAACCTCACGTAACTTTTTGGTCGTGAGTTTGATTCCAGCCGAGTCATACCAAATGGTACATGTATACACGTTACTTTTTCTGCTTAGAACTCAATCATTTGAGAAAGGGTATGGTAGTTGAACACACACCACTGCAAGTAGACTAGTCCTCTACTGTAATGATTGTACAAACTTGTGTGGCCTAAGGGCTATTGAAAGGGAGATGGGCACCGCCCTATGTACCGTCTGGTGCGGGAAGGACCATTTTAACTTTTAGCTTATCTTAAACTTTTAACTTTTAGGTAATATGATATGATATGATGGTTTATTGCGCAACAATTGCATCAGTGACAATGTATGGCAATGTACAGACAACAAGGGTTACATTCTAATACTACACGCATACGTTATATTACAACACTTCCAGTTACTACAATGCTAGTGGACTGGCGAAGGCAATAAGTTTCAATTTGAAATTCGTACAGCTTTATACATTCCTTTATGTTTTGGCGGTTGAAGCAACTCTGATCTTTGTCACATGAAGTTATTTGGCTACCGATCCCTTACAATTCTGTCGCTATGGTCTCAGGTCTGTCTCTTTCGCTAATAAACTGGCGTACTTTCAAACACAAGTTGTGGCTCTTCTCTCATGGAGTTCTTTTCAGAGCACGATTTAGCGGATATTTCATCTATCACTGCCGGGCTCCAGTTGTCTGTTGTGTTAGGTTGGAATTCCTGGCGATCAGCGAGCCGGAGGAATAGGAAATTGTAGCGTCTGAGGTGAAGAATAATCAGTGACCTGCATCTAACACCGAGGGGTGAAATAAACCAATATCTTAACAAGATACAGTTGTCGTATGTCTTAGGGGTGGGGGTGGTGGGGGTCAACGTTTGATAGGTCAATGATGCCTGGATGAATATCAAAATAGTTTAAGATAATAAGCCAAAATATGTAATTCCCAATGATGTTGAATACGAACGGTTGTACGTACGAGCACAGTGTACATAGGCATGCATAAGATCAATGTATCCATTCCGGTAGGGTCAGATGTCGTGCGGTAAGTTCACGACAAGTCGGAACAGTCGTAGGATTGTCGTGGATTTGATGGCAAAACGTTGTCCAAAATAATGACCGTAGAATGTCCAGAACTTGAGATGTCGAAACCAGAAGTTATACTGCAGTACCTAAAAAGGCAGACAGGGGGCCCAAAATTTAGTCAATTCATTAGCAGGACAAGACCTAATAACATGCGGAATTTCATGACAATCTATTCATAGCTTCGTGATTTATGCTGCTATACCACAAACATGCAGACATACAAATGCTATTATAAGTATTACCTTTGTGGCGAAGGTAGTTCTACTGCTTTGTTGGATGTACATCAGTGTGTAACGTTAACTCGACCTATTCCATGTCCAGGGAAAGGGGGAGTTGGTGACCTACTGGTTGTTAGGAGAGGACAAGAGTGGTCGGCACAACCTGCCCCCTCCGCCCCCCTCCCCATGTCCCCGCTCACCCTACCACCCCACATCCAACAACCTGAAGGCGATCTCACGGAAACTCTCGCCTCTTATGGTCAACAACTTTACACAGGTGGGTGTCATGATAACTGTACAGGTATAACGTGTGTAACGTAGCGGTACCCATTACCGTGCGGTACCCATTATCGTCCACATGCGCAATTCGTCATCATAGACTCAGTATAGATACATGCTTGTTTGACATTAAACAGACGGAGAAAAAGTTATAGACCATACATTTTTTTGATAAATGTCGTTTTCAATAAATTGATGATGGTGCCTGTACACTAGACGTGGGTTATATTTTTCATTCATGTCAAAGAGGATACCTTCGGTTAAGTTTGAAACCCTATACTATTCCCATTCAACAACAAGGGAATACAGACACAAAGTGCACTTGAATTAAATGTTTATTCATAGATAGCTCTGAGAAAAGTAAGTTTCACAACCTACCTTCGATAAATGGAAAAACATGGATTCTGGTCAAGTTTAGATTATCTACTAGTATATTCTCGTTGCTTGTCTAATGTTAAACATATTTGGTCACTGTGCTACTTTTTCATATCCATCCTTAACCTTCATTTGTTTTTACAGAACGATTTGAACAAAAGCTACAGGCCTGTCAAACGGACAGCTCAACGGAGGAACAGCGCGCCGCCAGCTGCGAACATGGGCCGCCGGGCCAGCTATCATGTCCCGTCACGGCATGACCTTGACATCTTAGAACTGTAGGAACAGCAAACCACAATAGCTGACGGAATAGCTAGCACGTGCTATCACGGTCTGATCATCTTAGAACTGCAGGTACAGTACAACTTGGGCTGACGGAACAGCTAGTGTGTGCTATCACGGCCTGATCATGTTAGAACTGTAGGTACAGTACAACTTGGGCTGCCGGAACAGCTAGTGTGTGCTATCACAGCCTGATCATCTTAGAACTGTAGGTACAGTACAACTTGGGCTGCCGGGACAGCTAGCTCGTACTGTCACAGCATGATCTTCACATCTTAGAACTGTAGGAACAGCAAACCACAATAGCTGACGGAATAGCTAGCACGTGCTGTCACGGCCTGTCCTCGACATCTTAGAACTGTAAGAACAGCACAGCCTTGGGCTGTCGGAATAGCTAGCACGTACTGTTACGGCCTGGACTCCACATCTTAGAACTGTATGAACAGCACAACATTGGCTGTTACAGCTGTTACAGCCCTAGCCTGGCCTCTACGGAACTGTTGGAACAGCACAACCAATATTCGACGGGAAAGCTAGCCGCTGTCACGGACTGGCCTTGGCATCGTAGATCATTGAGGATAGCATAGCCTTCACAGCCTTGGGCTGTACTGTCAAGGCGTGGCAACGACATCATAGAACTGTTAGAACACCTGGCTAGATAACAGGTACTGTCACTGTCCAAGTGGCCTCGACATCTGAGAACTACAGGGAACAGCACATCTTTGGAGCTGTCGGGATAGCTAGCACGTAATCATAGCCTGCCCTGCGGACATCCTTTAGCTATAAGGATAGCAGAACCATGGGATACTGGGTTAGCCAGCACGTGCAGGCCGCGACATTATAGAACTATACGGACAGCACAACCTTGGTTCACAAGACCAACTATCGTGGCACGTACTATAACGTGCTGAACATCTTAGAACTGTACAGTACAACCATGGGCCACCAGGACAGCAAGCACATACTGTCACGGCCTGACCACATTATATCATAGAACAATATTAGCATATCTGTCACCAAGATGAAAGCTACACATAGTGTTGTTGGAATCATAAAAAAGATAAAACGTATATAGCAAAGTAAGCAAACAAGGTGAATGTTGTCATAAAAGGGTCTACATTAGCAATAGCATTAGTGGCTGTATCCACAATTTGAACGTACGACATGTAAATAATGTAAAGGGTGATTTTGTGTCATTTTGTCTTGTCAGAAATACAGCAAAGAATTGGTATCCGATTCTTTAACATAAGGAAATCACTCAATCAGAATGTCCCCTCCCAAAGGGTGTATTTCTGTAAGGGTCTTATCAAAGTTGTGCCAATCTTTATAGTTTGATTGCCTTTGATACCATTGTACGAATGAAAACAATATAATACATGTATAATTTCATAGAGCAGTGAAACAAGAATGTGAAAAGCTCTGACTTAACTACTATGATATCGAGATGAGAACGATTCAAAACCTTTTTAAAAGAGGAAAGAACTAGAAAGAAAAGAAAGATATAGTATCAAAATCTTTATTTTGGGTAGTCTGTAGTGGAATACTAGAATGTTACATTGTTGTTTAGTACATACATATAAAAATGAAATGTTAAACTTAGGAATGACTGTATGAAGTGCAAATGTTATATATCGTCATATATTTGTTGATACGAATGGTGAATAGCGTAAAATTATCTATATGTGGGGTACTTGGACATATACTAATAAATACAAGTACTGATAAAAGTATAATTAGTTGTGTTTTGCTGAAGCCTATGCACGTTACTTTGACTTGCACAAAGATTAAATCAACTGGAATTTTGTCGGGCACTAGTAGATAGAGTAATGCCATCAGCTCTTTAATGACCTACATATTTCAAGGTTATTTGGTTAGTCGTCTTTCCCTCAAAAGCAAAACAGGTGGTGTTGATTCTCATTTATATTTGTCGTGAAATTAGTCATACAATATTCCGTGTGAGAGAGCGAAGAAAACAACCAAACGTTTTTGTCATCCTCTTCAGTTATCTACTGAATAGGTTGTCTTTATTACACAATGACGAAACACATACTTCTGATCTATTACAGGGTACAAGGAATGATATTATGCCCTTTCTAGCTATATAGAAGCTCTATAGAAGTCAAGTTTCAAACTATAAAACACTTTGGTCCTCAATTGTCTAGTTTAGTCCAGCGTTATCTTACAACATCGTGTTAGCTTGTGTGTGGTCGTGAGCGTAACGTATAGGTACTAGGTTCGCGTAGACTCGAACTGAATCGCCTTCGAACATTGAAGTGATGACGCTTTTAAAAACGTCTCTCTACAAGATACTATTTCCATATTTTTAATTGTTTGTCAAAATATATTGTTATTACCATTTTTCCATTCTTACGACGAATACTGTCCTTATATCTTTTAAGTCTGCTAAAAACGCGTTAGCTTCTAGGAGGAATACCTCCCCTTAATGTTTTAGTACACAGTTAACGCTATCGTTGATTGTTAAATATATAAACATAAACGCTCCTTCTTGTACGTGGATGTCGGCGGCATCCCATCACAAAACAACTCCTTTACGGACAGAAATTTTCCCCTCTCGCTATCAGGCGGAGCGAAGCTGCAGCTAACTAGCCGAGGAAACTTTGAAAAGTGCCGCCTCGGGGGTTCGTTTACTTGTTGGTGTTGGACATTTTCCACCTGGATTTGGGGAGCCATCTTACCTGTAGTCTCTGTAAACTTCTCTGGTCGTGCAGGGAGCGAGCGGGTATGATTTAGCGGTCTCGCCAGCGAGGTGCTCCGATGTGTCCACTTGTGTCTGGTCCTTACGTGGCTGTGGTGTCTCCTTGTCGGTCGGGTTTCAGTCGGACAGGTCTTCGGGACGTTTCCTGTGCGGGTAGGAAATGAATACTCAGTCGGAGCCTCGCGCAGTGACCCAAGATAGCCCTCTTTGATGGAAAGGGTGGTAAGGAAAGTAGGTGTTTATTTAATCTTCCCGGGAACCGCTGCTTCAGAAAACATGGAAGTAAATGTGAGCTGCTTCACTCACGGTCAATGACAAGTACGTGCAGTCGGGCCGAGATTCTCTCTCCGTGCGGACAGTTGAGAAGGAGGCGGTCAACGGGAGGACATCGCCGTTTGGACGGTCGCGCTCTCTCTGGCGACCCGGGCCTGGCTGGATGACCACATCCACAAACATCCCACCCACCCCCTTCTAGAGGAAGCGTTGAATTTGCTGGCGAGTCGCGACGTCTACTGAGAGGAAAGTTGTCCTGTTTATCTTGTAAATCAATCTCACATGAGCTGTTTGCGCGAGGTGAAGGGTTTTTCCATCGCGGGCAGTCGGAGACCTTAAGGAACACGTAATAAGTTACAGTACCTTCGTAGCACACGCGACTACGGACAACAGGTACCATCCCTAAGGTCCCAAAATTGGCGGAGGGGCCATAAACGGTCAGCAGGGTGCAGTCCACTGGTCATTCCGACTAAAGTTAGCAGCCCAAGCTATATTTAGTCTTTGGTCAGGGACACTACTAGTGGCGGAGCGAACGATTGAACGGATTTTTTCTCATGGAAACTCGGCGTCGAGGTAAGCCCCATTCACATTTTTCAAACATGTATATCACATACTAGTTGACGTAGGTACAAAATGTATTTTAGAAACGATGAAAAAATACGGAAGTAGCGGTTATCCAAAGGATACTTAAACTACAGACGACATGAAAAATGGCGTCATCGTACGGCGTGTGGCAGTAGTGGGGCTTATAATTCCATAGCGGTATCATATCATATTGTCTGGCCGCAACCCTAGCGCGCTACACCTCTTAAAAATATGTATTGCCTTTCTTCAATAAAGTCTTGGTGCGCGGCTGTATGTTAACATTGGTGGCGCGGGTTGTTGACCTACCTAATTTGAACTATTTTGACTTTTGTGGTCCGCAGTGTTTGGAAGACTCCGGGGTTTCTCGCACTTGCCCCCGCTCCCTGTCGGGCAGCTATGCGGAGGCTGGCTCAGTGCGAGCGGCATGGCCTAGGGAAGGCCGCGCGGGCAGTTCAAAGATGGCGACAGTGTCACAGAAACTGTTATTCTATGAAAGTCCGCTCCACAGACGCATGTTGAGCAAAAGACCGGTAAAAATACATTCGGATTTCCCCGTCTCCAGTTAGATTCAGACCAATAAAGGATCAAATAGAACTCTCATTACAATAGTTGCATTGCGTCAAAGCCGGACTCTTTTAAGTTAGCATAAAAGAACGTCTATGTTGGTTAAACAAATTATTTTAGTCCACGATTTCGCTAGTTCACAAGAAAAATGCGACGTACTAAATTTTCAGTTCTTCCTTCAACCTTCGTCAGTTGTGACTGACCCATACACGTGCCAACCTGTTTTTGCCGCGTAGAAAACTAGAGTTTTTAACTTCCGAAGCAATGAGTTCAGTTAACTCACTTATTTCTAAGTCACATGTATCTTAAAATCTATTTGTTAAGTTTACGTTCAAACGACAAAGGAATGCGTATAATCAGAATGCTTTACTGTATGTACAGAGATCATTTTAAATAGTAGGTATTATTACTACGTTTCATAGAGGCGAGCAATTCGGTTGAAACCGATCGTACTAAAAACTAAATATATTTTTTAAAGAGTCTACAATAGATAACATCATATAGAACGGGGCTTTCCTATGGATAGATAATGGTCAGAACATAAGCATTAGTCAATTTCATAAGCATTATTCTATCCAACTACATCTTCGACACTGTATTCGCGTGACTTTTTCTGTTGGATCAAATATGTGCAGAAACGACGCTATCGTCTTGTACTACTACATGTTACTCCATAAGAGGACAGAAATGGCGCTTGGGCCTAACTGTGTGGGGGTCTAACTAAGAAGAAAAATCGTCCATGCAAAACCGAAAGCTGGAAGACTTCTTTCATTTCTTCATGTTGGAAGCTTAGCCAATTAGTTTCGGGCAAGACTAGCCAAGCTGTTTGTTTCTTTTCAAAGTCTGAGGTGTCAAGTAGAAATGTCTCGAAGTACGTCATTAATCGCATCCATACGTCAGAAGAATTTTTCTTCTAATTTGAAATTTAACCGCATCTATACGTTAGAGCGATTTTTTCTTCTAATTTGAAATTTAGAACTGCCGAGTATGAATGTCATGACGTAGGCTTTCAGCAAGAACTACGTCAGGACAAAAATTGGGAAACATTTCGTATTCATAACTAAAAAAGATATTTCAAAAACCTACTATACAAAAGGATACTTAGCATAAGATGACGTTATATTTTTTAACAGTCTGGTAGAATATGTAATGATCAGAACTTATGTACTGTTATCTATACCTTCCTTTTATGCTCCTGTCACACATATATGGCCATGAGATCTGAAGCTAGAATTGGATTCAAGGCTTCTCCCAACCCAGCACTGAAATGGGTTAGGGCGAGGAGGTTATAGGCGAGTAGTATTCTCCTTGGTTGAGGAGTGGTATATAGGAAAGTCGTAGGAAAGTCCTGAGTGTGTATCAGGGGCTTAACTCGTCCAATAGCGTTCATGATCGATATAAAAACAAGTTCAGCTGGTTCAAAACTGTGTTATGATAATGGTCCTGTCATGACAGATGTGTTTAACTATTCGGTATGTAAGATTATCTTTGGTTCGTGTGTCTATAAAGATTCTATAAATACATTAGTCTGTCTAGGCCAGATATAGTTCTTGTGTGTAGGAATAGGATGTTTGAAGTTCAGCTAATGTTGACGACATGGGGGCCGTGTGTGTTGTTGTTGTTCTAGGGTCCTGTATGTACAGGGTTGTCACAACAATGTATGAGGGAACTCAACTTCAAATATATGCCATAACCTATGCGTATGACCTACCACTTATACGTATTATGCATTACTTAAAGAAAATCATTTGGAGGTCATTATCTGTAAAACAATCTCAGAGGAAAATTAACTCATCAGTAAAAGAAACTTTCTTGGAATTACTATGACCAAAAATACCAATAGAAAATATGCATATTAAGTTTTGTATTACAATGTATGTTCTCCGTCGGAATTCTTGCGCTTTCACAGAGCATATATATTCATGTGATGAAAATTTGTTAACGGGCAAAATATTTCATCCATCGGTTTTCGTTCTACACCGATTCCCATCGTTGATAAGACCTTGACATTCAAATTTTAAAAAGTTGACTACGCAACCCACCGCATCCAAACGAAAACAACTGTACGATTAATCAAGGTTTGTAAGAAATTTAGACGTTTCAAACAACAATTTTTGTACATTGTATTATGGACAGATGTCTAACCTTCATCGACGAATAGCTTTACATCATAGAAACCACAGAATTCTTGACAACAGTGTCTCCTCCTGCCAACTAGAGAATGTTGGCGGGAGTATCGAGTTCTGGTCCCAGCACGGTGGAATGTTTGTTGACGGTTTGACAGAGACCCGGAGTCGGTGTTTGTAGTTTGGTGGGATCTATTTAGGAAGGATTTTGAAATCTACCCCATCCAATCGGCGTTGGGGACGGTTCTCATTGGGGAAAAGGAAGTCGTTATTGTTAGGAGAGTAGCTATTTCGGCAATCATAATACACACTGTATATTCTCTTCGGTCGATGTTCCGCAATGCAAAAATATTTTGACAGTTGTTCTTTTCCTTTATTTTCCAATTTGCCGTCATTAGTTTTCTACAAACCCCATTCATTTTAATGAATTTATTACCCAATATAAAATCCGTGGCCACCGTGATGATAATGAAATTGTGTACAATGCCAGATATGCCATCGTAATGACTCAGTTCTGAAATAGTAACAATTCATCTCCAAGCAGATTTTAGGGAGTCTAAAGAATCACGTTTTCGTAGCTGCTTTTATCTATGTCCAACGTTGGGAAGCAAGGCTAAAACGTAACGTCTAACGATTAGCATTGTCAAATATCCTCTTGAAGTTGAACTATAGACCCAGACGCGAGTGTGTGCCTAAAACCTACCACTTCTGCAATTATACCACAGCGTACTTCGCTGAAATATACTTTTTATCTGTGAAACATCCCCCTATAGTCCCCCTCCCAGCCTAGCGTTATCAGCCAAGTTACAGCTGAGTACTGATGGTGTGATGAGTCAATTACAGGCGGTTATCAGAGCCCGCCCTGGTATGCCGGGCTCGCCGCCCACCCACCCCTACAGGGGGCCCGGATCGACTGACCATCTCCGGCCCGGATTCTGGACACAGTACCGCTGGTCACTGATATAGATATCTCTTCTCGCTCTCCTTCTTCCTCCGTTGATAAATTGAAGCGTAACGCGATGCATTTTTTCGGCAGCTCACAGTGTCTTCTTCTTCTTCATTGTTACGTGCTATTGACCCTATACTACGTGATCCTTCGTCATTAAGATGAGGACTGTACGTACGGCACGCTAAAATCACATCGAGAATGATCCCTACTATTTTCAGTAAGTGTGGTGTTTTTTTACTAT
>NC_049991.1:8219747-8239151 GCF_000003815.2 Branchiostoma floridae | reverse complement strand
TACTACTATATATGCGCGATTCAACCTCTGCTTGGAGAGTAGTGTTTTTAACGTGCTTGAGATGTGGCTTCCCTCAAGGAGCTTTCATGAAAGCTCATTGCTCCCCTCTAACACTGGACCTCCATTTAACGTCCTATCCAAGGGACGTCCCTAAACGTAGCTAGGTACTCATTCTTATTTGACCTTCGTTTAACGTCCTATCCAAGGGACGTCCCTAACCGAAGCTAGCTACTCATTCTTACCATTTCCCAAGGACAGTCAGTCAATGTAACTTCAGTCCGGCTCACTTTAACGGCCAAGCACAAGACAAATCCATAATCTTAATGATAAGTGTGTTGGATTCTTTACAGCAGAATCCGAAATGAAGTCTCTTAGTCTTACAACAATTGTCCCAACTGGGGCCTGACACCCGCAAGACCCATTGAATTTGATCCATACCATAAAACCTTACATAACAGTACCTCGGCCATAGATAATCAAGTTCACAGACACAATTGCGCAGAGATAGATCCGATAATGTTCCGATATTTGTAATATCCGGGACAGCATGGCCGATGACGTAAACTATTTTACCGTCTAATCAATAGGACAAATAGGAAGACGTTGAACGAATCAGTATCTGGCGGTTCTTGGAATCCTCTATCAGAGGAGAAATATAATGTACAACCTATTTCCCAATTTGGAAGGAAAGGAAAATGTATAATGTGTTTCTCAATTTGGAAGGCCCACAATTAGAAATGAATGATTTTCGAAGAAAACTACATTTTATTTCATCTTATCTATTCCATTCTCTTTCATTTCAATCCATGTTATTCTATTTCGCTGTAGTGCACCCAATAACTTCGGCATGTATAGGTTTTGATCAACGCACGCCCTGGAAGGACCCCTACTCTGAAAATTGTAGTTGGTTCTTTAGCATTTTTGGAGTGTGACTCTCCTCTCCTCAAACACGGGACCTCCAGCTTATAAAGACCTTTCTAAAAGATTGTAAGCGCAACCCTTTCCAGTAGCATGCAAATAGATGTTCAAAACATCGGTAGGGTAGACTGCAATACCGTGGGATTCGAACTAGGATCTTAGTGGTTCAACAGTGGGTTACTCTCCACTCATATCTAATCTACCACAACATTGTTTGGGGTTGTGCCTGTCATATCGCATCCGTTTCCCCATAAAAATTCTACGGCTTCTAGATTACATATAGTGATATACACATGAAATATTCTCATATCTGCAGCTAAAACTTTTAGATGACCTTGATAGCGACTATTTGCCGCCTATCGTGTTTGACATATCTTCGCTCCTGTACATCAAAACTTTGTTAGCGATAACATATACGTACACTAACTTTACAGATTGTCACATTTGGGCATGACAGTGGCCATGGGAACGAGAGGGACGCCATGGCAACCGGGGAACGTTTCTTGACGACGATGAGAACGAGATGGGCCGCGGTAGCATCATAGATACTCGGTTGGTTAAGAAAACAAAAACAAGTATCAAACAAAATGAATTATCAGAGCATAAAACTGTCTATTGTTGACATCTAATAACGCAAAAACACAGCGAGAAAAACTCGTCTGCCCCCCGAAAGTTATGAATGGCATCGTCCTAGCCACTTTGCAACATGGTTTGAGAAGCATTTGGGGATTGCTTTAGCCTCAAATGCTGCCGTACTAACAGGCGTATCAGCAACAAGCGTTTGTTGGGGAGCGGATACACCTACACGGCTGGATACCAGGCTAGCTGACATGGAAGTTCTGCTTCCTCAGGATTCACTGGTGCATGACGGGATTGTAGGAAACACGATATGTGTCTTCCAGCTGGACTGGAAATGTCGAGCTGAACATGAATCAAACCTGGATGCCGTGAAAAAACACGTGAAATTTTATGTAATACAAGTCATTATGTGGACATGGTTTAGGAGACATGCAAGCTCTCTCGCCTAAACAAGTTATTCAGCTTCAAGTACAAGTATCCTTTCTTATTCAGACTTTCGTCTACAATGCGTACAATGTATAAGAAGTAAAAGAAAGAAGCAGAGATATGTTGTCCGATTTTTTTTATAACATACAACCAAAACAAGGCAAAGCGTCAATCATTTTAAAGCATGGTGGATTATTTAAAACAGTTTCTGAGGAAGAGTTCCCACTGCAAGTTTTGTAGAATCGTGTTATGTAAGTGTTACATCAGCTTTTCTCAATTCCTAGTTGCTGGGTAAGCTTTACATGTATTGATGTCCACCCCATGTCATTCGGTGGACTTGGACCATAAATATCAATCCATTGATTGGTGTCGGCTGTTAACTCGATCACTGAACCACCAATCGACCTCCTCTATCTATCAACCTTACCCTCCAACCGTCTGGGACGTTACATCGGTTCTTACCATGTATCGTTCTGTCAATACATCCAGTCCCAGTCTGTATAATGACTAATCGTCTCGACACGTGGTTTCTCAATTATTCATCCACGAATCTACATGGCAGCCTCCAGTCAAGTGCGGACGAGCCGGCGGTAGCGGCTGCCGGAATCGAGGCGGGAATAGCGACCATCACCTAGGCGACGGCAGGTAGGAGCCCGCCCTGACTTAACTCCGCTATTGTTCCATTCCTGAGTGAAATCTGTGCTGGTATTTGGGAAGCGGGTCAGATCTAGAGCGGTGGCCGGTGGGCTGTGTGTAAAGTGAGAGAGACACCAACTGCAGTAGCAACGTCATACCTCAGCCGGACTGAGCACGCTGCACACACAGGTGAGCCCGCGCTCCGCCGTGTCGTCTGTGCAAGCTGTCAATCACTTCTCGTCACCGAATGTGCGGGTTTAAACGAGTCGGTAGTGTCTAGCTAGCTGATGTCCGTAGATAACACCACTGTCCGTTTTCTCCCCACTGCCAAGCCACTGTGTACACATTGCATACAGGGAACCAAAACATACAGTTAAGACGAAACGGTCTGAAATAAGGTCATAAGATCGTCAGTATCCTTGTGTGTTAAACCAGCATCTTAGAGGTAAACCTTACGAACCATCTTGACCTTATAGTCAAGTCGTAAAGGGAATGAAAACGGGGAGTTTTTTTGTTCGCCTACTTTCACTTTTTGGAGTTCTGGGGCATAGACACTCTTTAGGTAGGATGTTATTTTAGCAGTTACTCTCTCTGTGACAGCATAGTGTCCAGTAGATCCCAGTGGTCAGCAGAGCTCGGACTGGACATGGCGGTGTGGTCAAGAGGTCCTGGCTACATCTGTCTCAGGCACGGTGCTTAAACAGGAAGGATTTAGTAAAGAGGGAAGCTGGCGCTCTAAGGTGGACGTTACACACAATTTGGCGCGCCCAATGTAACATGGGGACCCTGCCAAGTAGAGAAAAATGCCGCCTTCCCAAATCTTCCCACAGTCACGTCAGGACGTATGCAATGATATGGACGTGCCAGCTATGTAATAAACGTGATATATAGAACGTGTCCACTCCATTGTGCTTCTAATTTGCGGGAGTCGCCTGCAGGGTTATATAACGGCGCCACTCCCGAGCGGCTACAGCCAAATCCCGGCGACCTTGTTCCGAGTACGTGCCTGCTTGTCATCGTGGATAGCCGCTGAGTTAGACAGGCCTGCTTGCTGCGAATCCTTCTCCAAGCCGGTATAACAGTTCGGTGTCGTTCAAGACGAAAGAATTTTGAGGAAAACGTCTTCAGCCACAACGAGGAAGGCTACGTAGTACAATCTTCAGAAAACGGTATGTTGGCAGCGTACTAGAAAACAAGCTTTATTCCCGAACTCATCATTCTATAGCATATAAACTGTACGTCTGGAAAGGTTGTACATTTGTCGTAGGCTGTCGTACGAAGTTTGATAACGTAGGAATTTCAAGCAGGCTGTGACAGAACTAACCGCCGACAAGGATGTAGTCTTTTTGGTACCCAAACAGTTGATGTCTGTGCGGTACATGCACTGCTATCCCACGAATTCCCACAGTCGCACGACAATCGTACGGCGAATGAGACCAGGACCTAAGTGTGAGAATCAGACAGGTACTAGGTACAAAATCCATCCGCTGGAACTTCAGAAGCCGCAGTGTAAACAGCCATGTCATGAAGCCTGGGTAAACAACACTCGGATCTTTCCCGACATGTTATTTGGAGTGTCTTTGCTGAGCGGGGATTTGGGAATCGTTTTTTTTTGCTCAGGGGTTAGCGCAGCTCAGAAAAGACACACTCGGGTAGGGGTGTGGTCGCGCCTTTCCTTCTTAACATGTTTCTTTCGGAGAAAAAACGGAATGGTCAAAGAAAAGACCTAGACCGGACATCTTATGTAATCTTGACATTTTTCCTGTGCAAATATGATTACCACTTTTATATAGCACTCCATACGTCAAGGGATGTGTTTTAGTGTGTAGAGCGTTGTTTTTACCTCGGTTTACGTCTTTCTGTCGTTACTAATGCAATAACTGGTACATCTGGGACCCAAGTCTTGACCGCTGGTGAGTAAGACGAAATAATTACGTCATTTCATCGTAAGCTGTCACCGTGCCATGTACCTGTCAATCAAATCAACATCCGGGCTACGGCAGTGTTGTTTTCTCAATCTATCTCCTGATGTTAGAAACAGTCTATCTTCGCATTGCCATGTATATGCCTTGAAAGTATGATTTGTTTTAAGCATCTTATTTTACTGTTAATGCTTACCTGACCAAGTGCTCAGACCAGGTGCTGGCCCTTTACTTTTCTTAATCTTAATGTTACAGCTTGCCAGGTGGAGCGGGCCTTCTACAGTTTAAGGTTTTTCTACAGTACCAATTCAGTAACATACTTGTGGAAATAAGCATGTCTTTCAATACAGATGCGAAAGTTACAGTCAGATGCGGTGGCAAGGTAGTCTTGGTTAAGGTTAAGGTTGTTGACTTGGAATTCAAAACTTCTCACGGTCTGATCCCTGGTATGTCTATACGTTGTGTGCTTTGCGCCTATTCTCTCACTCGACTCAGGTGAAAATTAGTACGTAGCTTTCGGAGCCTAAAGCCAAAGGTTCTGTGTTTGAGGAGATCACGTTAAAGAACCCACGTGGATAAACCCTTAAATTTTCGGTTTACCAACTATGAGAAAAAAGTAGTGATCTATCAGCGTTTGACAATGGTCTAAGTGGAAGTCCATTTCTTCTGGATATGTTAAGGAATTGCGAAGCAAGGCGCAAGTTGCTTTCGATATTGTGCGTTTCGTACGGCGCACTTCATTCTTCATTGCTGTTGGAGCACATTTCACAAACTTGTCGTGCGACAGCTTAAGGACGTCCAACTGAGGACGTCTTAGGTGTGCTGTAAAAAAATTATTCTGTCTTGTGACGGAAAATGTTGTCATAGATCCTTGCCGACTGCGACAAACAATCGTACGACACATATTGTATTAAGGTAAGTGGTTGTGACGTGACCAACCGACCTACCGACCGGCTTGCTATGGTTTAGTCGCATTTCGTCCTCATGTCTGCCCCCTTGTTGTAGCTGATGTTGGATAAGACAAAAATTTATCTTGTGTCCTTGGGAAATGAACTGAAGGCGACTTTTCTTACTCCTCCCATTGTTTAAAAAGGGCACCTGAATTTGGTTGTTGAGGTAAAGGCAGTGGAAGGAGAGGGATAGGCCCCGCCTTCCAATAGCGCATATAGCATGACCCAGAAATAACTCACTGCTCCTACAGCCTAAAAAAATGGGTCATTACCTTACCTTTACCTGGGGTCAGGAGTAAAAGAACATAGGGTCATGTTTAATAGTTCAGAGTTCAGTAGGGCGCAGGGTCATCATAACAGGTCAATTTGGCAAAGGGTCAAGTTCAGAAGTCAATTGGACACAGTCATGTTCAGAGGTCAGTATAGGACGCAGGGCCTTGTTCAGGGGTCAGTAAAACACAGGCTCATGTACAATGGTTACTATGGCAAAGGGTCAAGTTGAGAGGTTGGTAGTACACAGGGTCATGTTCAGAGGTCACTAGGTCACAGGTCAAGTTCTGAGGTCAGTAATGACTGGGTACAGGCCCTACAGGGGCATGTTCAGAGGTTACTAGGTAACAGGGTCGGACAGATGAATATGTGCAACTTTCCAAACTTCTGTCGCTGGAGAGGGCTATCTTTATCACACTTTAAGATTACTGATACAATGTAGTAAAATTGTGGTACGGCTGTAGTATAATTGTTTTGAAACTTTTGTAGATTGTTCCACGACTGTTCAAGGAATTTATTATGTAATAAGTAAGAGAGCTGTTAGAATGCAACAGGAATGATGCACGAAGTGTAATGCTACTGTTGTGCGACTGTTGACTTGTAAGACCAGTGTACGACTGTTGAAGGTTTGTTGTGAAATTTGCCCTAGGCGACATCACAAGCCACAAATGGCATGTCTTGTATTCGAAGACAGACAGAACATGATATAGTTTTCCAATCTCGTGTCTAGGACTTCTTGTTCTTTGACCGTAGTTCTAGTTTAAACCGATACAAATTGACATCTACACAAATATGTACGTTTTAGTTCCCAGAATGCGTATGTTCTAACCTCTGATGTGATTTTTATCTACGCCGTTTGCTTGGGTTGGAGCTCAAGTTATTATCGCTGTGGGGAGGGGGGCGTATCGATAAAAGCTATTCTCCGCTCAATGACCTAGATCTGACCAGCCCGTTAAAACGTTATGTTCGCCTGTAAATTTTTACCAAGCGGAGCTGAAAAACTCATCTTCTCCCGTCCATGTGACTCAGTCTCCCCAAAATAGGGAAGGGCCGAAAAACAATCAACACAGACCAAATCAAGTTCTCCGTCGGCGGCGCACATTTGGGGACGGGTAATTGGATTATTCCGCGCTTCAAGTTCGCCAGATTGATGGAACGTCTCAAGTTATCCGGCTATTAGACAGAATTATCCCTCCGCGGAACGTGCTCGGCCAAATTGAAACATACCCGGATGTCTGCAGACAGTCAGAGCGGTTGAACCGTAATCGAGTTTTAAACGGAATTACCGCGTGTAGAAAACCGTTCGATTGACCGACACAGCCACGCGCACACAGACAAATTTCGACTCACTCATGGAACACCGCAAGGTCGTTAAATGTTGGGAAAGTTGTCCTGTCTTTGCTTTTTCCCACAATTATTCGTAACTCCTGTGGCAATATTCAGTGTGTTTTGTCGTCTGAATTATAATTTTTTTTTTAATTACTGAATTACTGAACCAAGCTATTTGCTTTCTGTGTAAGAACTTCAAAAACTCTTTGTAAAGACGGGGGACGCCATTGTCTGTCTCTGAATTGTTAGCCAAATGTATCTTCCATCAATCTAGGAAAATGTCGAAAGTTGTCATCTTTGACCGGTCATAGATACGTTGCAATGGTGTGGAAAAACGTAAGATATACCGATCTAGGTTGGCAAAGTAATCAACCACATGAAACCACGAACAAGTCACATTCGTCTGAAGATAAGTTTACGATTGACAGCATTCTTGACACAGTCGTGGACGCGTCGTACAAAGTTCTGCTGCCTTGTGATGCTTGGGAGTTTGCCGTATCTATAGTGAATGGCCGTCGGTTCCTCGGTGAAAATCCTGCGACAAAAGTCATCAGACGAATATGACTGAGCCGTTACAAACACTGACGAAAAACTTGAAAAGTCGACATCTTTAAGACCCATAGATTATGGTTAGCCTCTACCAGGCTTCGTGGATCGGTGGTCTAATTGTAGAAATTGGACAAATAGAGTCTATAGTACGCTAGGGGAGTTAGCCGGCCAGAAGAGTTTCCTCACCACGTGGTGAGGATAATGATTCTACCGATCCACGGAGCCTGGTAGAGGCTAGATTATGGTTACCTCATTCCATCCGTGCACAAACATATAACATATGAATATATATCAGCGGACGATGTTTATTGCACTGCAGTGCAAGTAATAAAACTTTACAGCTTTTCGTCACCTAACCTGTCAAAATACGAAATGTAGATTTTCTCAACTAATCCCGGAAAACGACTCAAATCTAACAGTAGAATGGATACGGGACTACTTGTTGTCTGCGCTAGCTGTGTAACAAATTCAACAGCCGCCATTTGTGGAGACGGGGGATGCCATAAGCTTTCTCCAACGTATGTTCCAATGCTCGTCGAATCACGTGTTCTATCTCAACGTAAGTGACAAAGACCGGTGCTGTTTAGTCGAACATTTGGGTAAATCCAACAGTTTCATATACCATAGTTTTATCTTGCTTTGAGATCATCATAAGTGATACAGTCTTTTACCCAACTTTAAACGAAACCAAAACAAGTTATTCAAGACATAAGAAGCTGTCCCAAAAGTAGGTCGCCTCCCTCTGTCTTGTCGTTTCCTGCTGTCATCGGTACCAGCTCCTGGATAATGGTGTTTGGGAAGATTTCCCTGGTGGGGCCAATTTGACGGTAGCAGACGGCGGGCAGATCGTAAAATAAACGTTCCATCATCCGCAACAACTTCGACAACTGATTGGCTGTGACAAGGATGTGCTTAAGGTAGCCAAGGGGTTTTATTCTCCTTGTGGTAACCATACAACATCTGACACCAAATGAAAACAACATTGTCTGCTGCAACAGTCCCTACGGTTGACCGACTGAGTCGAGACATTCGTACATTTGGGCCACAGACATTGGCAATTTGAACATCATCAGTTCAACAATAGACCATGTGAGACAACATCACCATCAGTACAGACAAAGACAATGTGAAACATCACCAACAGTACAACTATAGATAATATGAAACATCATCAGTTTCATCACCATTAGTACAGCCATAGACAACGTGAAGCATCATCATTATATCAAAGTCTCAGCCATAGGCAATGTGAAATATCAGCAGCAGCACAGCAATAGGCATTGTTAAACATCATCAGCATCAGTAGTCATAGAAATTGTGAAACATCATCACCATCAGTACAGCCATTGGCAATGTGAAACATCATCACCATCAGTACAGCCATAGACAATGTGAAACATCATCACCATCAGTACAGCCATAGACAATGTGAAACATCATCACCATCAGTACAGCCATGGACAATGTGAAACATCATCACCATCAGTACAGCCATGGACAATGTGAAACATCATCACCATCAGTACAGCCGTAGACAATGTAAAACATCATTATCAGCAAAGTCATAGACAATGTGAAACATCATCATCATTACAACCATAGACAATGTGAAACATCATCAACATCAGTACAGCCATAGACGATGTAAAACATAAGCAGCATCAATACAACCATAGACAGCTTGATATATTGTTTGGGGTTACGTTTTTTTCTTCTTCTTCTGAACTGCAGTAGTTTCGGTTTTGCGCTCAGTACCATAGCAGTATTATAACCTAGGCTTGGGTTCTCAGCCATCTTCGTTACAAACCGCAGCATATCTAAACAGGTTTAAAGAAGAAGAAAAATGGGCATAGACTTTGATGATTTTTTTGTACTTACGTGGGTTTAAGCTTATGAAGATAATGCTTAATATTTGTATTCATTCCCTCTTTCTTTTACTCCACAACTGTTATACAGGATATAACTTTGACTTAAAAAGCAGAAGGTTATGTGGATTATTCGTTGTCATATTTCTGTACGCAAAACTCAATGTTGACAAGTATAGAACTCATTGTCGAAACGTACCTTACGAGCTTTTAAGGGTCTCATCGCATTCGTAGTACGATTGTCGTACGATCACAGACTGGGGTCATTCTTTGGATATACGTGTAGTTGAGAAGGTGTCGTACACATTAAAATAAAACTTAGACGGAAAAGGCTGTCTTATTGTAAATCTTTGTCGGTGGTTGGTTCTGTCACGACCTGTCCAAAAATTCTACGTTCATGGTCGCACAACGCATCAAAATCACACGACGACCTACGCACGACTGTGACTGCTCCGTTACTCGTTAGTATGGAAACCACGCTTTAGGTAGACAGACGTAATTAAGCCATCTGTCCCACATTCTGTTTAGTGGAAGGTTCGTAGTTAACCCGGGCAGCCCCTGAAATAAATCATGGGCAGTTGGAGACACCAAGTCTTCTACTGTAACCCCGCAGGCAAGGTTTCTCGTTACGCATACAGGGCTTTACTGATGAGGTGGTCTTATGGATGGCTATAGGGGGAACTGTAACTCACGGGCTGCCAACACTAGTCATCGCTGATGGCTGTGATAGATGTGAGACAGAAGACTTTTTCAGACGGTGTTACGGATCAAGGTAAATTTACATACGTGATACGGGGGGGGGGCGCTTCAAGGGGGAGGGGGGGGCATCACATATGTAAATTTCCAGTAACCTCATTGCAATTCACTTCTTTCCCATTAAGTGACGCATGCATACATAGAAGTCACAAAAAAAGATCACAAAAAGATCGAGTGACTCCTGAAAAGCTGTATTCAATAGTGTTTTATTTTGTGTCAAAATGATTTATTTTGTTTTAAAGTCTATGGAACATGTGTCCGATAATATTTATCCCAAATGTCATGTTGGGCATTAAACTTTTCATTCTTCTTTGTGCGGTCTTAGAAAAACGACGGGACTTTGTTAAACGTTATAGTTAGTATAAAGAAAAATATCCACATTCTAAACGTTATGTTATTTTAAACTATGAGTATGACATAAAAACTGCACGTTGGTACATTTTGTTTATAACAAGTGGCTTGTGCGATCAAAGCTTTACCCTATTTATCTTACACTTACTGGCTTTGTAGTCTTATTCTTTGAACGCTTCTTTAAATGCCAAAAGAGAAACGTTTCTTTAAATGCTTTAAATTTTACGTTCGTTGGTGGGGAGGGGGGCAACGCCATACCAAACGTTTAATTTTTAAACAAACATCATAAAATGTAACTACCAAAGAAGTAAGGAGATCATATAGTTGATTTATATGTTGGAGGCATAAATATACGCCTGTCAATTCCATTAAGATGATAAATACGGTCATGGGGTTCGCTTTTCCGACCACCAATATGTTTTCAAAAACATGTCGACGACGTCGGAAGGTGACATTCCACTACCATATCGCTGGCGCCCTTGTGTAGGGCAAAAGTCGCGCATACCAAAGTCTTTTATGGCTTGATAATCGATAGTGTGGATTACTGGTAAGGTCGCACGTTCGCTATGTCAGTAACACTGGCGTACATTTTGTTTTCAACGAGGGTATGACAGCTCAAAAGGGGTCCGATTTAAGACAACTTTTTCCGTCACAAAAGAGCAAAATTTTGCACGACACATACACAACTGCCACAAGACTACACTCGTGATTTCTGTCGTAAATCTATCGTACGATGAACGCGACAAGGAACGTACAAAATTAACTCCAAGCAGATGTAAGAATTTGGCATGACCTCAGTTTCTTTGCATATTTTTGCGACATTTCGTATGCCTTTCTAGCAGTTCCTCTTTTGTTTTAACTCTTCATCGGCTTCTAGAAATTAAAGAAAAGGTGCATCACTAGAAAGAAGTCGCAAAAACAGGCGAAAAACATCGACACTAAGTCGGATACTTACATCTGCTTGGACATATAACACACCTCCCAGCCGTTGTGTAAGTAGCGGTCCGGTCATCTGCGTCGTACGACCGCCGTACAATTTGAGGGCATTCTTGAGATTGTCGTACGTGTGTCCATTTGTCTTGTTGCGGAAAATGCTGCCTTAGATTCTTGTCAGTTGTTGGTTCTGGTTAGAAATTTTACAGCATCAAAACAATACGACAACCAACGACAGATATCGTAGTGATGGGCTTTCTTGGACGCACCCTGCTCCTGTTAGATTCAATAATGATAATGATCTTCATTGCAAGTTCATGCCCGTGGGCTAATTGCAAACAAAGCAAAGCAGAGGTATACATAATTGTATGCTTAACACAGAAGGAAAATGATATTTATAGATAAATCAAAATGGAAATAACGTCAAATCTTAATCTCTTTCTACTTATGCTATTTGATGGGTTTGACTTTTTTTTCGGCATTCAGTGGGAGATAGATTGTCCAACATTTTCATATATAAAGGCGTTGGGCGACTTAGGCAAGAATATCATTATTGTTTTTTTGTTGGTCGGAAAATTGAGAAAAGCTTGGGGAAGTTTTGTAGATTTCAAGAAAACATTTGCTTCTTTCGGAATTGTAATGTTATTGTCAAAGCTTGGGAAAGTTTTGTAGATTTCAAGAAAACATTTGCTTCTTTCGCAATTCTAATGGTATTGCCTAGCTTGGGAAAGTTTTGTAGATTTCAAGAAAGCATTTGCTTCTCTCGGAATTGTAATGTTATTGCCCCACCAGCTTGCCTAGCCTTGTCTAGAATACGGATGAGAGGGAATATCATTAGCGCTTCCAACGGGCCATGAAATTGCAATTTTACAAGGTTGACAATTTGGGACGCTCAGAGTCCCCAAAGACTGTTGCACTGCGGCGCCAAAGATGTGAACAGTCATTAATTTAGATTCCCCATGCGTTTTGACAAACCGACTGTTAATGTTGCTAAACCCATACAAACCTACATTTTAACCATTGCCAAGAAGCGAGAAGAAGCCGAACTTCTGTGTTAGAATAGGTCTATGATACTATGATATCATTATATATGTTCTGTCTTTGTTGTGACCTGTACGGCTTAGCTCGGTTGGGCAAAAATGTGCAATAAAGGTCTTTATTCATTCATTCATTAATATGAGACCCGGGACATTTCAGCCAAGACTGAATTCTGATAGATGATGGGTGACATTAATGAATTTATCAATATCACCAAATTTGTTTTCTTAAGAATTATATTATATTAACCGATATGTCTGGCTCCTTATCTAGATGTCTGAAAATAAAACGCCCTTTTTTCATATTTCTGAGTTATGACAATTTGACTGACGTAATAATGTACATGTTGTAAAAATATTCTTCAAGAATATTGTGATGGTGATGTTGTAAAAAGTACAAAAGGGAAAAAAAATAGAAAACTACGGAAGAAATGCATGAATCGGTTGACGTAAAACAGTCCTCATTAAGTTTTTTTGCGTGTTTTTTTATCCCTACAAATTTCAGGTCTGTATCCCATTTCACGTCTTCATAGTATTTTCCAAACACTTTTCTCTGACAAAAAATTGTGTGTTAACAATCTTTCCGTGCATTTTTTCATACTAACAAAATATAGTTATACACTGTCGCCCTTTCGTTATGTAAGCATTTCAGTCTACCGTCGCTAATTGGAAAAAAAAGTTGAGAAGTGATTTATGTTCAGATGTTGTGAATACACGTCAGCAATTAATTAAAAACACCACAAAACACGGAACACCCAGTGCGAGTCGGCACATCAAGGGGAGAACTTTAGTCCAGACAACTTCACGCTTTTGGGAAGGTGATTTTGGCGCGGAAGTTTCATGTTTACTACAAACTGTGCCTTCCCTAGACGACGTCGACAGGGTAAAAAAACTTCTGAGTGCGTGGACGGTATTCTTTCTGCAGTACTTCTTAGCAGCCGCTGTGTGTCGCTCGTAGAGGTGACAGCTCGATATCCAGTCAATCGACCTAAGGAAAAACGTCGCGATGATTCTTCTTCTATTAACTGGCGTGTTTGTTTTTTGGTACATTTTCCCTCAAGTAAACATCGAAAGCTCAAGTAAACATCGTTATTTTCTATTTCGGAGATGGAAGGCACTGTAACAATAAGATAAATTCTCTTCAAATTTTGTTCAACAAGTTCAACGAAGTTTTGTTTCTCTTTTTCTTTCATCATAAAATTCATACACGTAAAGCGTCTCGGGAAAAGAAAAACTATTTCTTCAGATTCTGGTATACTATTACGAAAATGAAATATGATTTCTCAATATTTCCCTGCACTTTTCACCTCGAATTCAGCGACAAAACACTTGGAATCTATGTATGCCAGTCTTGATGTAGGGGCGAAACTTGAAGTTTAAGTTTTGACGTTTCACGTGACGCAACATTTTTGGGAGAGGAGCAATGTCACAGGGGTGGGGGTATTGTTACAGTCCTGTCCGTCAGCTTTTCCCCAACTTGGCCGCCGTCACCGTGACTTCCACCTCCGAAGGATTATTTTTCTGTCCGTATCTTCTCTATCGCCGTTTCTTCCGTGAGTTTGTGCCGTTAATACCAAAAACACGTCGCCTAACTCTAAGCAATGTATCAATATTCCCTGACCCCAGGGCAACTCCACGACGTTACCATTACAGCAGACTTGACAAAAGTTAAGTGGAATAGCGAATCCCACGCCAAATAAAACACAGACGGTCCATAAATCGGATGAGCGAGGAAGTGATGTTTGGTGGTGTCTTCCTGGCTCGCGCCGATGGTTCAAACGCTAGGTTATCGAACTATCTCACCTCCAGTCGTTAGTGATAACAATACAGAAAACACCTGGCGGGACTTAACTCGTGAAGTACTACTATAGAGGAACAAATACCGACACGATTACAACAATTGTTATGGTTTTCTTTCATCTTTCAGACTTCATACAAGTAGAGTATTTTCTTTCTGTCAGTAAGACTGTTTGTTTTTGTTCCCATATCTTCGGCTATTTGTCCGGTGACGTTAAAATCGCGTGAAATTATTATCAGAGGAATACGGTTTTATTTTTTTATGGGTAGTGATGTGTAAATACACCTTTCCTCAGCTTGAAGGGATGTTAAAAAGAGGGAAAAGAAAATTTTCGTAACTAAGCTTGGAAATGAAAGAAAAAGGACAAAAAGGGAAAAACAACACAGAAAGAAATGATATTTTAATTATTTGCCAGAAATATAATTTTACTAACACTGTACATGTAAAAGTAATAGTGGGCAGTCAATTCAATTTTTTTAAAAGTATTTCATAGAAGTTGTACTTTGCTTTCGAGGAAAAACAATGCATTTTTTTATTTCATTGGCTTGATCTTGATAGGTTATGTAGGTCCTACCGTCTATTTTCGAAAGTATTTGTATGGCGATGGTGTTTAAAAAGTTGGACTGTCTCGGTCTTATTGATATTATCAATAATATATCTTATTATTATTATTAATAGAACTACCACAATTCTGTCAAGATAAGTTAAGAAACAAGTCTTTACTGTTCTCTAACTTGGATTCTGTCAGACAACTCGAGCCCAAGCCTTGCCCCCCTCCCCCTGTATCTATATGTGCACCAGACATGTTTGAGTTGTAACCGTATGTAGTTTGCTGTGGAGCCGACACCTCGAGAGCGGAATTTAGCGGCCAGATTAGTCCTTTGGTAATGTGTGTGGGACCGTATGTTTGCACTAGTACGGCGGTAAGAGAGACAGAAGCCGGGCCGGGGAGTTAGCTCTCTGTCGGGCCTGTTCAAAGATGCACTACGATGATACCTCCTTTCCGTCCCGGTCTAAGAAGCTAATCCCAGCGATTGAGCTATTCGCGTCTTTCTCTAAAACTAGTATTCTAGCTGAGCTCGCGAGTCCGTTTGCGTCATATTTTCTGATATCATAAGCCAGAAAAGTGGGTAGTGAAATATTGAAAACCTTTGTGGTAGTGTTGCGCCCTTTGTTCCTAGCGCCGTTGTGAAGTTATGATAACTTTAGCATTGTAGACACAAGTCTAGTAAATACGAGGCCGTGTTGAGAGCCCGTGTGATATTTGCTCTGTGTCCTCTCGTCCCTCTTTAACCATGTGGGGGCCACTTGTGAGGCTGACCACCGTACCATCACAAGGGAAGGGGTTACTACTATCTCGTCAGAGACAAGATAAAAGATACAAGTGGTAAACATAGAAAAGCCCGCCCACAAACTAGTAACGGCTTCACACATACTTTTTCTCGGCTGCTACAAAGCTGGGCACTGTTTGAGCGAAATGTAGTAGTGACATTGGTGCCCTTTTGAACTTTGGATCAGTAATATACGTTATCAAACAGGCTATAAAGGTTATTCTCTGTAACCCCCTTGACGTTTCGCACAAGAATAAATGTTCTCTTCGCTAGGGATAGTCGTATTTCTTATGTAGGGTCACAAAACGTGAAAATGTCACACAAATTGTATGATTTGACAAAAACGTACAATGATATCGTGTTTTCATTGAAATCTAAGAAGAAAAATGTCAAAAAGGACACCAGAACGATTCCCACAATAAAGAATCACGCGATCGGTCGCTCTGCGAATACCGAACTAACAAAGCGCTCAAATATCGTCTGAAAATTCTGTCAGTCAAGTGTGACAAAAGACCACTATGTTTTCTTATCATCAGTCATTTATCTATATATCAATGTGAATGAAATGTACGAAGAAAATTTAAAGAAAGACCGACACAGTTTTCATGATTTGCACGATATTATGTTGTTCCGTGAATACTGAACTGACGAAGCACTCAAATATCGTCTGCAAATCCTGTCAGTCAAGTTTGACAAAGGCCACGGCAGAAAAACGTCCCAAAAAAGAGAGACCGACACGGATTGCAAGATACTAATTTGCACGATTGGCTGTTCCGTGAATACTGAACTGACGAAGCGCTCAAATATCGTCTGCAAATCCTGTCAGTCAAGTTTGACAAAAGACCACGGTGTTTTTTTAATGTGAACGAAATCTACGAAGAAAACTTTAAAAAGAGACCGACACGACTTGCATGATGCTAATTTTGCACGATTGGCTATTCCGTGAATACCGAACTGACGAGGCGCTCAAATATCGTCTGCAAATCCCGTCAGTCAAGTTTGACAAAAGACCACGGTGTTTATCTAAATAAATGAAATTTACAAAGAAAAATGTCCAAAAAAAAGAGTCATACGGATTGCATGATGCTAATTTTGCACGATTGGCTGTTCTGTGAATACCTAATCGACGAAGCGCTCAAATATCGTCTGCAAATCCTGTCAGTCAAGTTTGTTTCCCGCCGTCTGAAAACGTCGCAGGTAAACAACACGCGGCTGTTCTCACCTACACACCAACCCCCTGTCCTGTTTGAACGGTTGACACCCTCTAGGATGTTTGACTTGTTAATAGTTATCACATGAATTAAGCCCATTATCGCCTTGTTCGCGGGGCTGGGCTCTTGACAGACCACTTTATGTGAGACAAACACGGCCAGACTGATACACATATGTGGTGACGGATACACATGTAGGGTAAGCCGACCCTAGAGTGTCCCTGCGTCAACACATCATTAACACTACAAGTGGGGCTGGCTGATATAGGCTTTAGTTTACGGTATACTCGTAACACCAATGGGAAAAGATACGCAGATCTCATATATATTCACTTCGGCTGTATTTCTTTTGCAAATATCATAAAAATACAATTGACTTTGAAACTGACTGGGCAAAGGCACGTATAGAGATCTAATAATAGGCACTTTCTTATTTCAAACATTACGTGAAACACTGCACCAAGATACACAGAAATATTCCAAAATCATACATTTTAGCTGTATATTGTATATTTCTTTTTCCCCAAACATCACATAAAAACGTACAATGTAATGTAACACAAAGGGCATAGATACGCGTAGATATCTTTAAATCAGACGTTTTGGCTCTCTTTCTATCTTCCTCTTCACTCCTTTTCTTTCGTTATTCTTTTCCTTATTTTCAAATATCACACGAATAAAAACTCTCATATATTGCTCTAAGAATAGAGTAAGACAATATGTTTTTTAAAGCAGTCTACTAGCCGAAACACTTACGGACACGCCCGTATTGATATTTCAAGCATACGGGATACCAGAATGCTATATAAAGTCCAGATCATATGACTACTAGGCATCGGACTCAATAATCCAGTCAATACACACAGAAATGCTAATCTCCACACGGCAGCCCCCAGCACTTTTCCCCCACTTCACACATAGTTGTGCCTCAAGTACTTGCGGTTTTTAACACCTTCAAAAGGGCCCGACAAGTCTTTCCTAACGAGGCCATTTGTTAATTGGACTAGTGTTGACACGAGAGATAGGCTATAGTCTAGGTGTCAAAATCAGACCAGGTATTCTCTTCGATTATTGTTGTTTTTTTATGCAGAAAAGGAATAAATTGATTTTTTTTTCCGTCCACCATATTTTTTTCTGACAAGAATTCGTTGCAAAATTCTCTCCAATTTCTAGCGCTACAGTTTGGTACCCGTCTTAATTTTATTTGTTGTTATATCTAATCTCAAGCTTTTTTAATCTTCCAGCCCAAGTGCTTTTCCTTTCTTGGGTCATATTTTTTCCTGACAATAATTCGTCGCGAAATTATCTTGGCGTCACAGTCTTGTATGCTGTACGAATTTTATTTTTCTACTAGTCATGCATATCCTTGACTTTTCTATATAGTAAGGTACATGTTTTGTGAACTTTGAGCCTGAGCGCGCTCCGCATGTCACAAACACTTCAATCGACCCGCACACGGTCAAACACACGTCACTATCACCCTGCTCCAGTACCCGGCTGGAGTCCACTCTGAGGATTAGGCGTCATTACACCAAATCTCAGCCGAAAGGAACTCGGAACCTTTACTCTACCAATCCACCAGGGAAACATACAGACCTTTCGAACATTTCTCTCTTTCTACACACTCTTACGTTATCACAAGATCGCCTCGGAACAAGTTTACTTTGCGCGTTTGTAGTTTTGAAGGAGAAGACTTATATACAGATGAAACGGGGCCCGCCGACATCACTACGATTAAGTCGTTCAGAGAAGTGTGAAATTGTGTGGAGAATATGCATGACTGTCAAACACGGGAGAATCCAATCTCAGGGTCTACATGACAGTGATGTAGATGTGTCTTTAGGTGGGTGGCCCCGGGCCCTATTGTTTCAATCCCATACCGTGACCGGCAGAATGCTGTTGCCCCCAACACAATGACATCACTGTGTCAGTGAGGGGGCAGAGGAGGTATGGTAGACTGGGCATACATACATACATACATACAGCACAGCCAAGTCCACGCCATGAAGACACCAGTCGTGCTTTCTAGATAACCCGAGGTACGTAGCTGTCCCGATCCCTTCTTGTATTTATCTCTCGAGAGAGGAAGGAAGTGGTTGTTGTAGACCGATTTGTTTCTGTCAGGCAGGCGCGCGGCGGGCCTACCAGCCCGGACGGGCGATCAGAGCTCGGCTACCGCCTGCATACTTGCGCGTACCAGTATAATGCCATGTCAAAGGTTCGGACTTTTTGTGTGTTTAATCCGGGTGTAGATAACTTTGATTGCTCACGGATAAGCGTGGATACGCACACAAAAACTGCGCGCTTTGCGAAACAACGACTTCGTGTAAGGGAGGGTTTCACGTAATTTCTACCCGTCGAGCAAAAAAGCTTAGCGGTACAAAAAGCCCCGAAAAGGGCACGGAAGCTACTTCAAGCACACCAGGCTTGGTGTAGGGCTTGGTATTGGTCTAGTTATACCACATGTAGGCTAGAGAAAATCCGTGACAATCTCTTTCTAATTGAATACAACGCCCTGCGGGTGCATAGCATATACGGGTGCG
>NC_049991.1:8215509-8218936 GCF_000003815.2 Branchiostoma floridae | reverse complement strand
TTCGGTCCACATATACGTTACGATGCGAGGTGTACTCTATAAAACAACCAGCGGTCAGTGAAGTTTCATAGAGTAAAACCGTGCAATTGTCGTACGATCACAAATTGATGTCATTCTTGTGATACAATTGTCCACATGTTGTGCACAATCTAGCTGTCTTGTTACCGTGGAAAAAATGCATTAAATCCTTGCCAGCGGTTGGTTCTGTCACTGCCTAGTTAAAAATTATACGACATCAAAATTGCCTACAACAGATATGATATAAACTTTCCTACGATCCTTTTAGTTTTAGTCCGTAGCAAAGATGTGGCCACCCGAAGCGTGTACTAGTATATAGAGCGGGTGTCAGCTACTGTTGAGCGCATTTGTATCTCATCACCCTTTGTAAGTGTCGGAGATAAATCGGCTGTGTTTACAATAAACAGGTTGTGTATTGGACAAGCTGATCTATTGATAAGATGCGGTTTTCTCAATACACAGCCGGAGGCGTCCGTACGCAGCGCGCGCGCGTGCTACATGTACAACTAACGCCGCTTCGTCCTAAACATGTGATCCTCAAAAAAAGAAACCTCTCTGTAAGAAAGATGTTGAAAGAAATACAATAGAGCGCGGATAGCTTCCGTGTGAGTGGACACATTTGAATGGGCAGTGTAGCTTCTCTCTTTTTTTATTTCTTGAAACTGCGACCCTTTTGTGTGAAGGGTCAGATTGAGGGAGTAATGAATGCATACTCCAAGTGGTCGTGACGGTAGCCAAGATCACGGCAATGTAGAGTCGGTAAATGTTTGCTGTGCGTCACGGGTAGGAATGAAGACTGCAGCGGGCCGCGTTCTTGCGTCAGTCCGCGGCCAGCAACGGACCTGAGGCAGTCGTCTCTAGCTTCCGTCTCGTTCGTACTTGCGCGATCTTTTTTTGTGCTCCTGAGGTAAATGTGCTTTTCCTATAGATATGTTCCATATTGGCAAGGTGTTGAATACTTTGCTAGGGTCGTGTTAGATGTATGGATGGTTAACGTGTTTCTAAACGAAAATAGTATAGAAGAAGATAGAACATGCTTCTAGTGGTTTGGGGAGAGGAATCTATGACCCATGTCAATGGGTCTCATTAACACCTATATGATGTACTAATTGGCCTTATTAGCACGGCTAATTGTGCCGTGAAAAGAGGTGGTTGCGCGCGCGCCTGCGCTGTGACGCTTTCGTCCTTAGTTGGTTGTGGTGTCGGCTACGCCCCCATAGGAAAGCCGAGCATTTGGAATCAGACCCATGTGGATGTCAGTCACGCTGTGGGGTGTTGTGTCCTACTGCTGATCTACCACGTTTCTTCTCCACAGGGTACCGCACTACAGGGGAGTTGTTCTCGGCGTTTGGAAGCACGACTGGGAGTCTGCGTTAGGTACTCTTGCCAGGTGAGCGCACGGGGGGAAAGTCGAGTGCACCCCGACACGAGCGCGCTGCGTGCCCCGACTATCGGGTAACAGTTTACACACAGTACAGTCAGATCAGGTTAGCACCCACACGGGCCCGCCTTAGCGATTCACGGAGATATTCTGTCAACTTCCAATTGCGCCCCATCGAAATATTTTCATTTGTTTCTTTCAACAACAGGGAGGCTGTGTATATGTAAACAGTGACCCATTCCGAGTGAAAATGGCCAGTTGTAGGCTGAGCGGAGCGGTGCTGGTGAGCGTGCTGGTGTTTGGAGTCCAGCTGTGTTCCCTGGTGCAGCAGACGTCAGGAGGGTTCGACCTCAACATGTTCGCGGCGCAGCAGAGCCCGCCCGACCCGTGCTACGACGAGAACGGCAAGCCCCGTAGATGCATTCCAGACTTCGTCAACGCGGCGTTCGGGAAGGAGGTGAAGGCGTCGAGCACCTGCGGCCAGCCGGCGAGCCGCTACTGCACCCTGACGGGAAACTCTGCCGACGCCGGGGAGGAACGGGCACGAGTCTGTCACATCTGCGACTCCGCGGCTCCCAAACGGCAGCACCCCCCTTCGTACCTCACGGACCTCCACAACCCCAACAACGTGACGTGCTGGCAGTCCGAGCCTTACATACAGTACCCCACCAATGTAACGCTCATGCTGTCCTTGGGAAAGAAGTTCGAACTGACGTATGTTACTCTCCAGTTCTGTTCCCTGCGACCCGAGTCCATGATCATCTACAAGTCTATGGACTACGGCAAGAGTTGGGTACCGTACCAGTTCTACAGCACGCAGTGCAAGAAGACGTACCAGAAACCCAACAGAGCTCTCATCACTAGGGCGAACGAGCAGGAAGCCATCTGCACCGACGCTCACTCCGACATAGAACCTCTGACGGGCGGGCGCGTCGCCTTCTCGACGCTGGAGGGCCGTCCGTCCGCCTTCAACTTCGACAACAGCCCGGTCCTCCAGGACTGGGTGACGGCCACCGACATCAAGGTGGTCTTTAACCGCCTCAACACGCTCGGCGACGAGGCGGAGGAAGCCTCCAGAGACTCCTATTACTACGCGGTGTCTGACTTCGCGGTGGGCGGCCGCTGCAAGTGTAACGGCCACGCGTCGAAGTGTGTCCATGACCGGGAGGGGAGACTGGCCTGCGACTGTAAGCACAACACGGCCGGGGACGAGTGCGACCACTGCAAGCCTTTCCACTACGACAGGCCCTGGCAACGGGCAACCGCACGAGACGCCAACGAATGTATAGGTAAGTCATTTTCCTATCTTCTTCACCTAGGTACAGAACCTTCTAATAGGTTCTATGCGTATGAGAGAGTTCGACTTCACAGGAAAAATGTATCCCCCAAAATGTCTGCCTCTAGAACTCAAGTGTATCAACCTAAGGCTAAGATTAAGTATTACCTGATCAAACCACCCACCGCCTCTGTTGTTCCCAGTCATTCCGACAACAAGTAGCTTTAGTAAGCAAATCTCCGGCCTAAAATACCGCCAGACCCCCGGTAGCCTCCGACTCCAATGGACGGTGGAGAATCGGCTCACTTTCCTAACTGTTTATTTTGCCGCACTCAGCCGAAACAAGGATCCCCAACAATGCATAAACATTGGTGGGAAGTGAAAAAAAGGGGGGCACACGCAAAATGCCTTGAAGAGCGTTCAAGTGTTACTACAAGCATAACCCAACGACCATCAAGTTCTGAAATGTCAAAGTAAATGACTTGTGGATCTGGTGGGCAGACATGTAGTAAGCACTGCCTGACCCGATAGGACAAAGTTTCGAGCCAAAGTAAAGATTGAATTCCTGGCTGCAGTATTTATCCAGATGTGCGCTGATCCGAAGTCGACCCCATCTCTGTCGGGTGTGTTAGAAAGGGTGAAGAAGTCAGGCATAGAAAAATCGCCTGAGACAAGACGGAAATCGCCTTCAACCGCTTATCTCCTAGTCCTACAAAAAACAGACAACAAGAAAGTGTGGAGAAGAGACTGAT
>NC_049991.1:8212226-8215409 GCF_000003815.2 Branchiostoma floridae | reverse complement strand
CAGATCCTCTGTCAACTGTATGGTAAAAAATGCTCTTAAATGTGGTCTATCAACTTTGACAAAACAAATGATACAGTTCTAGTGGCAAAATTTGGCTCGAAGGGGGTTTATCAAGCTGGTTATCCCCAAGCTTAAGCCTGTAAAATTGATCCAATCAGACCTAACCGTGTTTACGACAACAGATTAAGCGATGCACATCGCAACGAACCAGTTTTAGCGAGCGCAAACCAGAAATCTGGGGGACCGTCGCGGTACTCGTATTTGATGAAGAGATTGGTGTTGGTCGCACAACGGCCCGGTGACAGCGACAGTTTCTATTCCAACCAACCGCAGAGCTGTCGTCTATTATACTTCTAAGTCCTTTTGATGCTGCAAATTTGTAGTGACCCGGGTCAGCACCTGAGCTAACTTCTACCACCACCCAGTGTGCTCTCCCCTTTGGGACAATCTGTTGTATTTTCTCCCCCCATGCCTGGGGTCTCTTTCACTTGGAAATTACTGTTTGCCAGAGGAGAGTCGGGACCGCTTTTTCACATCTTAAAAATGCCAGTTGCTATTGGAACTGTGAGTGGGCCCAGGTTGGGAATGCGTGTGTCATGGTAATGCGGGAGGAAGGATGAAAAGTGCTGTGTTCATGACTGTTTGCTCGGGCACAAAGGGAGTTGTCCGCGGGATTAATAAGAAAATTCCACGGGGGCCGCAACATTCAGGTTATGTATGAGATAGGAACGAAAGTAAACAACGTTCAGGGTATGTATGAGATAAAAGTAAAGTACGCAACGCTCAATGTATGTATGAGATAGAACTTAAGTACGCAATGTTCAATATATGTATGAGATAGAACTCAAGTACCCAACATTCAGTGTATGTATGAGATACTAGTAGAAACCGCAGTATACAAAAGTCAGTGTATGTGTGAGATAAAAAACTATGTATATAACTTAAATGGCACGTACAAATTCAGTGTACGTATAAGACAAAACTACTGTATACAGCACTCAGAGTATGTATGAGATACAAACGACAGCATGCAACAATCAGGGTACATATGAGATACAAACTGCAGTATACAACATTTAGGGTATGTACAGTCAGTATACAATATACAGGGTATGTATAAGCTTCAAACTACAGTATATCACATTCAGGGTACATATGAGGTACAAAATACAGTATACAACATCTAGGGCTTGTACCATACAGTATACAACATACTATGTTACTATGTATTAGGTACAAACTACAGTATACAACACTCAAGGCACTATATATGCAAGGTTCAAACTACACTGTACTATAGTATATAACACCCACAGTATGTATGAGATACAATCTACAGTATACAACACTCAGGGCACATATAAGGTACAAACTACAGTATATAACACCCAGAGTATGTATAAGATACAAAATACAGCATGTAACATTCAGGGTACATATGAGATACAAACTACAGTAACGTCACAGTCCATTCTCTAAATCCTCCTTGGTCAGTGCAAGGAGCTCCTTGGTCAGTGGCACAGTGAAAGTGGGGAAAGTTTTATAGACAGTTAAAGGCATTATCATACTGCCAAAAGGATTAATTATCCCCAATTCACAGGTGATTAACATTTTTATGAGGTGATTAAAGGTTGAGTGGATGAGATAAGATAAGCCGGCATGTGGGGAGTCCTGTTGAGCGATGACAGATGACCACAAGGCTGGGACACAGCACATAATATTGACCCACAGGAATGAAACTGACCACTTGGTGGGACACTTTCTAAAGATAACTGACCCCCACTGGACGAGCTGATACATCCGTAAAGCCAGAAATATCACCAAGAATCATTACATTTTTACTAATACCTCTACTTTTGTTCAATCGAATTTATTTCAAAGCTTTTTGAGAAGGAGTAAACTAAAGATGGCCTGTTTGGCTATGTGTGATTGGGAAGTATTCGCCAGCAAAACAAAGGCCTGTGCAGCACATGTGCACGGGACCTAGCTGTAATCCAACAGTGTTGGTTGGTACACACACAACAAGCTACTGTTCAACCAGGGTAGGGGATTTGTAAACCAATCGCTGACACAACTAGGACAGGAAATGAAGATTTTGTCAAAAACCGAAATAGCACGTCCTACAGCTGAAATAGCTACCGTAAATAGGTTTGTTTGAGATTTGTTCCACTAATTCCTCTAACAAAAACATAAAACAAGTCGCCTCCAAAATGAGTCCAATTTGCATGAAAGGAAAAGATGGCAAATTTCTAACAGCTAACGAAACTTACAGTACAGTACATGTTTTATTTTGAGTGTGTAAAGAGTAAAGAAAAAGGGGCTTGGAAGACGAAAGTGTGTTTGGCTAGTATAGTTGTGTTGATATTTGTTTCTCTAGTCCACTAAGCTACTGGTAGCTCAGAATAAGCTACATTTCCCTTAATTAATGATACCCCCGTCCTTGGGACCAATTAACCGATGACAGACGTACATCCATACCCTTGAAAGAGCAAGGCCTTTTCGACAACACGGTAACGCAACACGACGTTCGGATGAAAACACGGCCGTAAGGCATCGTAGGGCGAGCTCCGTCCTACCCCGTCTCGGCTTCTAAGTTTCGCCACGGTTAAGAACCAGGGCGAGAAGACCACGCGGTCTGGTTGTAACAGATTGTGGGCAGGGAGGGGTCTCACATAACGGCTATCAGTAACAGTATCCTGTAATAGTACCCTCTTCACATTCAACAACCAAACACACCAACAAAGTACCAATATTTAGCCTAGGAAGCCGGGTTGGGTTTTGAAAGGTGGCAAGCTGGCGTTTTAGATCTACCGGAGATATCTGTATAGAATGTGCGGCCCTTATTTGACTAAGCCAATACGAAAACTTGTATTACCACCCAAAACTGTCACAGACAAAGCATGGACAAAGTGCCGATTTCCTAAAATGTATGGAATGTTTTATTAGCACCCAGAGGCTGATCCTTTTACCCTTGGTGGAAATAAATACAGTATATCCCTTTATCCTTAGGCACTGTACATATACAAATCTGCCCATCAATTCACAGGGAAAATCTGTGTGGTCGTTGGGCTCGATTTCTTCCTCCGAAAGAGGAAAAAGGGATAAGAGTGAAGCAGCAATTCCCAAGTCAACAAACAAGAAAGTCTCCCAAAGTTTGGTACCTTTCAATGACATGTGGAGTTT
>NC_049991.1:8199737-8212126 GCF_000003815.2 Branchiostoma floridae | reverse complement strand
CAGTGTATCAAACAGGGTTCCCAAGAAAACTGAGCCTTTAATCCAAATCGTGTTCCGGTGGATCACGCGATGATGGCGGGTTAAGACCAAACAGCTGGGATTTGTACTTGGAGTCGTAGCCAAGCCAGGCCGGATTAAGCCGGTATATGATCTTTGTGAGAGTTTCTGACGTCCAGTATCTGTGTCAAGGAGCAGGAAAAGGAACTCGCCTTTGCCACTATAGACATCACCTCATACTACAGTAATCGCATTAAAATGTAATCATATTTTATCCATTATTTCAGGGAACAGCCGAAAAGCATTTTCTTAAAGACCCAACACAAAAACAATTTGAACTTTCTTGCGCTCTTGTAAAATATCATTTGCACCTTTTTTCCAAGGTGATAGACCGATATAAAATCATACAACAGTCTTCTTACACAAAACCATTCATACCAACCAATGAAAGGAAGGCAGACATTAATAGATGTCTTTATTCCCTCAGATGTTCCCACATTCACCTAAGAAATTCATCCTGGTTGGTCAATTCTTTCTGGTATGCTGGCCATTGTGTATTTCGATGTAGAATTTTTGTTCGGCACAGGAAATGATATAGACATTGCCCTCCTACCTATGTGTACCCTCCCTGTTTAAAGACTACCCCCTTTGTACTGGAGGGCAGGTAGTATTTTAGCAGAGCCACCCTGGTGGTCAGCGTAGTGGCTATTTGTAACAGAAAGTGGTCATTCTATGCTCTTTCGGCAGAGTCATCTTGCTCACGTTTCACCTAAGTGCTTGTAGACATCCTGACCATAAGCCTTCAACATGGTCGGTGTTACTTACTGTTAACAAGGGTCGTGTTAAAGGAATGGAGTGCTTGATGAAGTGGACCATCTATGGGCCGAACCCCAAGTGTTCCACCCTTTACCTATCATCTCCAACTTTCAAAAGAATCTGAACTATTTGGTTTATTTTCTTTTCAGCATTACTAGACCGTTTGTCTATTTACCCGACTTTTGTGCCGGAGACAAAGGCAAAAAGCTAAGCTTACTCCTTCCTCCTGAACAGGCTTGTAACCTTTCATCCACGTACAAAGACAGAGAATATCATGCCGGCTTCTTATGTTTCTCGGCTTTTCCCTCCCTTTTCAGCATGCAACTGTAACCTACATGCCCGTCGGTGCCGGTTCAACATGGAACTATACAAGTTGTCGGGGCGGAAGGGTGGCGGCGTGTGCCTGAATTGTCGGCACAACACGGCCGGACGCCACTGTCACTACTGCAAGGAGGGGTTCTACCGGGACGAATCCAAACCCATCACACACCGCAAGGCATGCAAAGGTAAGCGACACGATCTCGTGCCAGGTATCCCGTCATCAATTTCTCCGCACCTGTGCAGGGGTGATGAGAGACGCGTTAGGAATGGCAATGGGAAAGGGCGAAAGAAAAACACGTCTTTCAAGGCTGGCATTGGGGATGAGAAGAGGCGCGGTAAATCTGCTTTGATGCATTTATCCGACAAAGTAGCGACACGTGTCTTTAAAAGACGTCCCCGAAACTCTTACGTCTCTTTGTAGGGATGAAAAAGAAACACCTGATGTTATCAAACTAATTACATCTCCTCTTTCAAATTGTAGGTTATTGTAGAAACAGAAGGGGGAAAAATACTCTCTTGGTCAAGGGGATTTTTTTTCTTTTTGGTGTCAGGCACAATTGAGAAGAGGCAGCCTTTTATCCCTAACACTTTCCAAGCAACAGTTTGTTGACGGTAAAACCTTGCAACAACTTTGCAAAAGGTTACACTAACTCACCTCTCTCAACAATCCATGAGAAACTTGACAGTTCCTCTGTCTACCTTACGCACATCTGGCACGAACACTTGAATAGCTGCGGACCAAAGGCCAAGCTTTGCTTGTGATTCCTGCCGTTACATGACCCACAAACAAACTTGAACTCAAACAAGGAGCCTTTACAGAGACGGCAACACCATGGTCGTCTGTGCACACAAAGATTAGTCCCCGCACAATTGGGCAGGACCAAAATACTTGTATCAATTCTGTTTTGTTGGTATAGCCGATTCATGGATTATTTACCTTTTCAACAAAACCTTGCTGCCTGGCATATTTTTCTGTGATTTGCCCAAGACACTGGCTTTCATGCCCACGTGGACTCGGGTCCCTGGATAAACTGTAGCCACAAAGACAGTGCCCCACCCTTTCTTCTCACCTGCACAGGTATAGGAACACCTGGTCGCACCTGGCCACAGTTATGACAGCAGTAGGGCCGAACACTGAGACTATTGTTTTTGTCAATGTACTGGCTGGAGGTGTGACATGTACTGTGAAATTGATGTGCTTGTCAAGATGGAGCCACAAGAGCAAGAAATATGATCACGTTTACAGTAACCCATGCTTAGGAGCATGTGGCATGTGGGGCCAGAAAATTGCAATTGTTTCCACCTTACAAGTACTTAACACTGTATTATGAAAGGATCCTTCCTTTAATTCACCTGCATGGGGTTTACAAAAAGGGGGAGATCTCCGTTTTAATCCATGATAGAAGCATTGAGACTTACAGCTAACAAAATTAGTCGAGAAGAGGTAATAACTAATGTTGCACTGCATGCCCTTGTCACAACCCTCATTTGTCGTTTTATTTGAATTTCTGGTTTGATTTTCGTTGGTATGATTTTTGATTTGAATGTCTCCTGTGGTACAACATGTCTTGATTTTTTATTATTTTTAATCGTTTTTGGTGTAACAGACTTGATACTTTCAAACTCACCCTCGCTCTAGAGCCCAAGCTGCTAACAATCGTTATAGTTTGCAGCAAGCAACAGCATGATTTCAGGCATAACTAACAGGGTTACATCATTTCAAAGCAACGCAGCCTTTTACACAGAAAACTCCAAAGAAAAGAAATACATCAGTCTAATGGTGAATGTACTGATCTAAAAAAAAAATCGATGCTTTCAAAGTTTGCAGGGCAAGAATTAAATCCAAGCATATATCTGTACATATCAGACTGTACTTTGAAATTTTGGCACATCAGAAAAAAAGAATGTACTTTTAAAAGAATGTACGAAGCTTGGAGATGATACTTAAGATGCCCTGTGACCAAGAATGTGACCTAGACCCCGAGATTTTTTTGAATTTTATTTCTATTATTATTTCAAATTTCATTTATACAAGTTTCTGCTGTCTTTTGCCTCCACTGTCCTCTCACAAACCCCCTAATTTTGAATGTTGCTGTCTTCCTCTCCCTTCTCTCTGAGTGGTGATTGTTTGTTCTTTTGTTTGTTTTTGTTTAGTCTGCTGTGTGGTCGTTTTCTGACCTCCCGTTTCTCCTTCAGCACACAGGGCCTGACTAACTGGTAGTGGTGGGGTGGTTGTTAGTGTTAGTAGGAAGGTGGGAGGGGGGCAGCGTTACATGACTACACCAGGGCTTTCTCCAGCTAAAAAATCTGTCCGTCTCAGTCACAGTATGACGGAAAAAAGGCTCGCTGTCAAGCCTTGATTTTGAACTTGCGTTTACCCTCTGAAAGATTATTTAACGCAGTTTGAGGGTTAAAATTCAAAATGAGTCTTGAATTTGTGCAAGTCTTGTGGCACAAGTACGGATGATAAACTGGATAGTGAGTGACGACCAATCAAAACATCATGGTTAAATTTTTTCGGTAATGAGCAAAATTCCATCCAGGGTATGGACCAGGGTTCTAGCCAGTGTCCGTCTTTCCGTCCTCAGAATTTAGCAGCTGGGGACAGACAAATATTTTGCCTATTCCGTCCTCTGTGACAGACAAAAAACAGCAAAGATGTTTAAGAAGGGAATGAAATTGTACAAAAATTCAGTACAGATGCCATTAAACCAAGCAGAGTCTACTCTACCAGCAAAATTTGCCCCTCAAAATGCAGGACATAGCATTTGGAGGGTCTAGATTTCAAAATTTTCCTCCTGGACCCCTTATGATTGTTGTGCCTTCTGCGCTCGAGAGGATTTCCATTCAAAATACTGGGGACGGAAAAAAATTCAGGCTGGCTTGAACACTGGTATGGACTGACAGAGGCTGGAAAGAGCCCTTATCTCCACAGACAGTGCTAATCCTGTTGGGACAAGGACAGGAAATAGCCAATTAATTAGTAGTGGTCTAAAAACTAGGACAAACTCACCAACCATGCAGGCTTCAAGGATATCTTCCACAACTACTAATTCAGTAACAGTAACCTTCATTGAGCGATTTGAGGTTAAGTCAAGAATCTTGCCAGCAAAAACTGTGAAGCCTAACATTTGTTAGCTTGTAGATATGGCTGGTACGATTTCTGTGCCAGAGAGCCAGAAAAAATGTAACCATCCATTTTAATTGCTGAAATCATGGCATCCACAGGGAATTCTTAGTGTTTCAATAATCTATTGGTTATATCACAGGGCACTGATTTTAGTTACTTTACAGTAATTCACAGTGATTTCTGATAGTGGACCTCAAGTAAAGTATAAACTGTATTATGTAGGGTCAGTACGGGGCCACCAGGCTCAAAGTCTGCCTCGAAAACATTTTTCTAAGATCATTGAAATGATGATCAGAAAAAAAATGCCCTTTAACTTCTTGGTTCTTGGATTCTCTTAATTCTTTTCCTGACCTGAAAAATTTGTCGCCGACAATCAAAAGCCCATCTTTGTGAAATGTTTATCACCAAATGAATGTTGATCCTTTGGTAGCATTAGTATTTAGGTAAAAATGCCTCTTCCTAATATCTTTTCATTTCAACTGACTTCACAAATCTGAGAATAAGGAAATCATATTGGAGTGGCATATTACTATTGTAACAGTAATTTAGCCAGAGAGAAAACAACTGTGAGCCTGGGTGCCCGTACTGCCCGTACTCTGTGTCACAAAATTGGAGACTAGTGTTACTCCTGTATTCATGTCTCCTGTCCTCTGCTTGTCTGTTTAGCCTGTGACTGTCACCTTGTGGGGGCCTCCGGTAAGACATGCAACCAAACCACGGGCCAGTGTCCGTGCAAGGATGGCGTAACTGGCCTGACCTGCAACCGCTGCGCCAAAGGCTTCCAGCAGAGTCGATCGCCCGTTGCCCCCTGCATAAGTATGTTCTTCTCCTTCAACCATATGTGCTGGTGGCTTTGCTCGTTGTGAAACTGCCAGCACCGTCATTGCTTTACACTCAAAGGTGAACCATGACAGGCTTCGATATGTCTTCTGAAATCATTTTTCAATTCTTGAAAGACTCTATTGTCTCGACCAAAACTCTAGATTTTTGAAAGACTCAGATGTCTTCATTAATACTCAATATTTTTGAGAGACTACAATGTCTTCACTAAAACTTGAGATTTTCGAAAGGCTTTGATGTCTTAACTAAAACTAAAAGATTTTCAAAAAGTGTCCATGTCTCAGCTGAAGAGTAAAATAGAGAGTAAATTTGGCAGTTATGAATTGGTTTAGGCTTGTTGGCTGTTCATGGTTCACATAATCAAGCCTGAGTCTGCATGTATTTGTATCTCATGATGAGGCAGATGTTGAAGTTTGCTATATTTCTTGCATCCATCCTTCATCTGTGCACAAGACTTATTTCTTCTACCCCCCACCCGATCTCCTTCCGCCATCTCCACCACCATTTTTTCGTTTTCAAACTGCGCTTTGCAGGAAACCAATGACGTCCCCCTCCCTGCCCTGTCGTGTTGACGTCATTCCCAGCATATATTTTTCATCATCGTTGATGTAGCGCAGCCTACGGGTACTCAACTATTCCTGCAGAATTTTGTCCATCAGCACAAAAAGATGGAGAATTCCACTGGCTTACAAGATGGCTGTGCCATAAGCTTTCCCTGCCACCGTTACCCTTTTTTTTTACACACTTTAGAGTCTTTTTGTCATGCTCAATGTGTTTTGTTCATCCATCAGTTCAATGCAAAGAACAGGACAAAAACACAAGGTGGAGAGTGATGGGTTTGAAAGAATCAAGTCTAGTAACACAGATGATGAATGTGATGAGGACAGATTTGTGCCTAATGATATTTGATAGCCATCCTACTGAAGTTCAGTCCAACTCTGTCTGTCTGGTCCTGTCACACAGCACAAAAATCGATTGCTGACGTCTAAACGACATTTTGGTAGTAATGTGCCCGGTGTCCTCTTGATCATCGCACAATTCATGAGGATCGTTCGATGTTCACAGGACACCGACCCCCATTAAATGTAAGAGCATAAATTTGCTGGTGAAAAATAAGCGGGCACTCTATCGATTCTAAAATGTTGATTCTAAAATCTAGCAACCGGCCAATCGACAAATACTATTGATGCTCATGGACTGTGTGACAGAAGCTGAACAGTTAGAAATACATGATAATACATAATCATGGATGCACAGTCACTGTCTCATGTTTTTTCATAAACATAACTCAATAAAAGTTCTTATGGTGTTCACCAAATCCATTGGCTATGAATGAATACTTAGAAGAGCTAAGCGCAACATTCGAATATTTTGGAACTACCAATACCTATTGAGCATTTGGGATCAATGTGGTCTGTGCAACCAATGTCTTAATATTTTACATTATCAAAAACTATTTTAAGCATAACGAATAACTGCATATCATAATGTACGTTAGTTGCATACAGGATTTTAAAGTTTAGTAACAACCATTCCTATCTGCTTTCTTCCAACAGAGATCCCGAGAGGGCCAACAAGTGTGCCCAGCCCATCCTATCCCAAACCAGGTATGTGACTATCTTGTCTCATCATATTGCACAGAACGATACGATGATGATGATCAGATAATAAGGCCAGAGCAAGTAAGATTTCCGGATGAAAAATGTCAGTAATGCCTACTGTGTTCAAAAATTCAAATTGCGGAAAATAAGTTTGACCTCTAGGAAGCCATAACTTTCAGCCAACCAAGGTAACTCTTTGGTAGGAAATTTGAATTTATCGTCATTTAGCTCGTTGAAGGTTAACTTTCTTTCATTGAAATTTCTTCCTGAAGAAAGTTGAGCTGTAATTTCCAACACAAAAAATTGGGCATAGAATTGATATCATATTTGCAATTTCAATGCTGAGAAATGTACATATTAAGTTCAATTTATAGCAACTTAGGAGTTAGAATCAGACGTTTGAATCTCGAAGACTTATGCACCAACAAATTCAACTATTTGTTTTCCATATCTTGATTATAGCACGTTCAATAGTAACTTTAGATGTAGTCAGAGTACCATGCATAAGAACTGCATTGAAGGAATGACTGATGAAGAAAACACCATCAAGCGAAAGAAAACTGGCATGAGAATGGCACTACAACTGTACACATAGTGCAAATCTGGTCAAAATATTATGACCAGCGCAGACGATTTCAAGATTTCTTAAATTTCCCATGGCAAGTTCAATGTCATCCCTCAAGATGTTATCTTAATTGTCTGAGGTTAGCAAAACACGATAAGGAGTATTGGTGAAGTTCAGATACGTTCCTTCAAGCTCAAGAGAAATGTCTGAAATTTGTAGGCCGAATTTATCGTAAATCTAAAAATATTCAAGGTGGTTTTATTTTATACTTTGTGATTCTACTGTACCACAGAATTGTTTAAACTTACTACATTTAGAACAAATCTCCTTAGAATTACATCTTCTACTGTGAAATCAAGTACCACAAATATAAATGAATTTACTGTATTGTGAACACTATTTCTTTCTTTTTCCTGTACTAAAGATGAACGGTGTCCAGAATGCATGGGAGCCAAGAAAGTTAACAGGAAAAACTACTGCAAGTCAGGCTATGGTAAGTACAGACCAGCATATACAGATACTGGGTGTGCTTTCCTCATCATTGTGGAGAAAAATCTTTCTCATCATGTCACACATCCATGATTCTATCAACAGATGACAGTATGGAGCACATGCTGGTTATACTTGAAAATTTATGTCTAGGTATAGAACTGTTGGTGCCAGTGTGAACTATTTGCCAGTCACACCAACGTGCGAAACCTGAAGTTCAAATCTTACTTGGTGACACACCAGCATCCTTGTCTTTGAGCAGGCTCAAAAAGTGGAAGGGGGGAGGGGGGTATTGTTTGGTCAAGCCTGGCACAACACATACTCCTGACAGATGACAAGTCGCCACACCACACAATCTGTCTGCCCAACACTTAACAAGCAAGTAGAACATTCTATAACGGACACTGATATACTGGCCTGTCTGAAGCTGGCTCTTTCCTGTTTACACGTCAAAAGATGTAACAGAAGATACAGCCAGGGGAGATCTTCATCTCATTTTCATTCTTGATAAAACGCGTGCGTGAGGGGGGGACAATTACCAAAATATTTGGAGAAGGCGTAATTGGGGTAGATTTACGAGCCCTTGGCATGGGCAGTACATGTCCCATATGCCAAGGATGCCTGTGCAGTCCGATCATTGTTCAAAATGTTCGGATTCTCCGAAGCCCCATCTAACCCTCAACTGGCCCCATGGCGCCAGCCCCAAATTTTTACCATGGTTTGTCTGTATCTATTTTCAGCTCTCATATTTGCCAAAGCAATCCTCAGAGGAAAACATAGCGAAAAAGGACTATAAAGAACGAATAACTCAATGATGTAATTTTCTAACCATATGTTCTGTCTGTTTTATCCCCAGTTATCCAGTGTAGCATACTGTCGAGGGAGATCCTAGGGGAATGGACTAAGTTCACCATAAACGTTGGGACTATATTCAAACGCGAGCAGAGCTTGAAACTTCGGCGCGGAGACCAGTACATGTACGTGCGGCAGTCGGATCTGCAGTGCAAGTGTCCCAAGCTGCGACTCGGGCGCAAATATTTGCTGATGGGTTCGGTGGACAGTAACAACAACAGAGAAGGCCTGACGCTGGACTACAGAAGTACGTCCATACCCTGGCGGAACAGATGGGGGAAGAGACTCCGTCGGCTCCAGCGGCGCCAGAAAGATGGCAAATGTTGATTCAACCTTCATGCCATGTGGAAACGTTTTTATTTTTCTCTTGGACATAATAAAAACCTGACTAAAGACTGGATAGGACCAGTGTGTATGGCACACATATGTCAGAACTTCACACACAGAGGATTACGGCAGAACTCTCGGACTGGATTTACAGATTCTGCAGAAGTATACGACAACCCGAGACCCTTGTCAATAGTGTTGTCTGCAACAGAACGCAGGGAACTCTTCTTCCCTTTTTACGTTCTTGTTTTCTTTTTTGTTGGAACATATCAGAGTAGTTAAAAGCTGCACGAAAAGAATTGATCTAGTGGAAGGTATATGACATTGTCTAGTATAAAAAGGACGAAGCCGTTATTTTTCATTCTTCACAACTTCACCACTTGTTTCAAATACTTTTTTTATATATTCATCAGGCACTGTTCTGGCTATTGTTGCATCAAATACAACAACTTTTTCAGCATGTACTTTGTATTTCCTTTCGTATAATAGAAACCATGACCAGTGCCATCTTTGTAATTTTTTACAAAACACCACATAAAGATTTGGTAATTTTTTTGGCGACGCCTCCAGGGAGGAGGCATTTTTCTAGCTGTAATTATTCTTGAGGTTGGATCCATGAAGACAAGGAAGGATGTAACTGATGATGGCTAAGTAAAAACTAGAGTAAGGAATATTTATGATATGAAGAAATAATAACAAGTAATTCAGATGCTACCATTGAGCAATAATTCTTGTTTTATTTGTATTGTACTAATGACAAAATAGACAAAACTTGCAAGTGTAAGTATATCGATGGATGTGTGTGTCAGTGGCTTGATGTCCTGTACAAAGCTGAGGCTTGTAACGTTTCACAACTTCCATAGACTAGCCAGAGTCGTGTACATGTGGTATTTTTGCTCCTCATTCTTGTTGCCAATTCGTAGTGTGTAGATAAATGCTATACTCGCTATTTATTACATCTTACCACCCCCGAAACGGGGGGTATAATATTCTAAAAAAAATGTTGTCACTGTAAAAGATCCTGTCTATTATTAAAGGATGGGTGAGGAGAAATTGTATCTCCATCAGTATTTGCCCCTTGCTTTAGGCGTCCGTTGGTTTTGCCAGTGAGATACGAGACTGAAAGGCTGCTAGGGGGACGTGTTGTCTTTTCATTGTCAGTGACGTGTTTGTTTATTCATTCTAATATAACTGTGGACTCTGTACAAACTAACCAAAAAACAATGGATTCAGAACTATTAAATGTAAATTTATGTACAAGATTGCAATGCATTGTGTCAATTTTATGTCTACGACTGATTTACACCATCATAATACAACCTATTTCCTGTGATGGCCACAAACGTTATGATAATATAATCAAGCTCTGTATCTAAGTTAAAATGCTTTGTCCATCCCTTTACTGATTCAAAAGAACATGATTCTTGTTGTAACCGAATAAAAATACTGGGACTAAAAACAAGAGTGACTAAATTTTGCCTTGGAACATGGAAAAACACCAAATGAACAAGATTTTTATGCAACACAGGAGGCATTTTTAAAGAAGTTTTGTGGCACTGTTGATAAAAGTACAGAATTGAATTGTCCTACAGGGGAAGGCTTATATTTACTGATCTCTGAATTATCTTATTACCATAGACCAATGACATTCTGCTGACAGAGCTACTATCATAAGATACCTTGTTTTCATTCAAAACTCATTGCTGGAGGGTGGAATCGATTATGAAGCTACAAATACTGAAGATACAATGGAGATTTTGGCAATTTTCACTCTCATCTTTGGTTTTGAATGTCAACAAAGATGGATCCAAGCTACATGTAAATGCCAACCATGTTGTTTGTCCTTTCTCACCCAATGGACAACGAACATGCATCTATCAGTGCTAGGGAAAAAGGGGTACATACAACCTATATACTCATATAGTGTCAATCATTCCTCACTCCAAAGATAGGCAAATAAATTTAGTCTTTTCAAATGGTACACTATGAATGACAGAATATCAATCAATCCATGTCATTCTACATCAAATTAATTACTAATGTGTCCGACATTTTTAAAAAAAGGTGCCTGACTGCCATCTTACAGAACTGTACACAAATGATGGTGACTGGCAATGGTTTGGTTAATACTACAAGCACAAATGACTGAAGTGCAATTACTTGTAAATCTTCAAACTTTCATGGCGGTTTTATTTTAGAAGATTTCGTGGTCACCAACACAAATACGTCCCTTGCATGGTTACTGCAGTGTACTACAGAATTTAAAAAATGCCTTTTCTCTCCTACCTTTAAATAAAACTGCAGAGAAAGTAACTTAGTTTACAGTATAGTTTGATTGCTGTTGGTCAGAGTTGCACATACTGTTGGGTGTGTCCAAGGAACAAGCATGTTGTGTCTGGTTACCTTGGACTGGTGACAATTGGACTGCAGGGTTTCACCATCTAAAAACAGAGATACGAAATCCCATGATTGTTTTGTCTCAAGATATACACAATGTAATGCTAGTTCAACTTTCTCCGTGGGTTAACCTATGTCCGTTGTTTATAAAAACAAGGTATTAAGGGTTATCAAGTTGACTGATATGATTTCAAACTACGACATTTTGAAAATATTGCTGTTTGAAACCACAATTCATCAATTCGATATCCCTAAATACATGCCTTGTTTTTACAAATGACGGATATAGGTTACTAGTATCCCGCGAATAAAGGTGAACTAGCATTACCCACATGCATGTATCTGAAAATGTAACCATTCAAAACCACATGGATATTGGTAGCTGCTTTTTTGGGGTATTCTTTTCTTATACTTGAAAAGAGCAAAAACAATATGTTTGTATCACACAAGTCATATTGTTGGTTGCCCTGGTCAAACAATATGCCACATTACATCCCAGCTATTGAAAAAAAGTATTATATCTTGCTTCTGAATTAGTAAAAGTTGGCAGGTTCACCATTTTTCTTTTACTGGTAGACTCAAATGACTTATCAAAAAGAAAGATTGAATGCATGCACAAGGACTTACCTAAAGTTGTGTCTTACTTTAGCCTGGGGTAGTCAGCTTACTTTGGAATACAGGCCACCACCACAATGGCAATCAGAAGTAAGACAATCACCACAATCATTCCTGTAAAAAACAACAGGCACAGAAGTATGACCACAACAGTCCTCCCTGCAAAAAACAACGGGCACTGAAGTTTGCCCGATACAATCTATCAACATGCATATAGATGGAGGTTACATATTCAGGTAATAGAATGTAGGATGGACAAGACAACAGTTACTCAAGCAAATGGATAGATTTATAAATGGTCAGAAGTTTCCGGCAGCATCCACTGTTGGATGTCCAAGTTTACAATTTTTTGTCCTTACATCATCCCTAGTAGGAAAAACATACTGTTTTTGCTGGTATGTTCTTTCCTCTTACTTCTTCTGGCAGCAGCCAAGCAGAG
>NC_049991.1:8197353-8199218 GCF_000003815.2 Branchiostoma floridae | reverse complement strand
ATTTCATCCGTTCCCTATCTTAATGAGGATAATGATTACAGTACTGGGTATGCTTGACTGTACATGTACTCGAAAAAGTTGTAACATATTACATGTACCATGCCAAGACATGGTTTATACAAAGCAAAATCTGAGAGAAAAAAAGACAGCGGATATGTGTATAACAACTGTTTTCAACGTCAACGACAAATTTGTGGTTTCCCTCCAGTTTACCGGAACCACCCCCACCAAATATTGGTCCGAATGAATCACACGTTTCTCAGAAGCAGTTGGACCAAGTCTGGAGAGCTGAGTAAGTGAGCGTACAAGAGCATTACTCACCACAGTTGGCCGACTTCTTGTCCACGATTTTGACGTGTCTCGTCTCCTTCAGCAGTCTGGCGTCGGTCTTCGCCACCCCGGTTTGGATGTCATCAATTAACTCTGCGGAACAAGAGGAAGAGCGCGTCAATCCGGGAAGGTTTTGTTTGTTGATAATGGCAGCGACCATGGCGTACAATGTTTGTGTTCCTTATGAGATAGCTGAAGTGTCGCCAATGTCAGGTATTTGCTCTTGGGAGAAAACCAAATGAATGCTAGGTACATATTATATAATGAGTACCTGTACAATGTACAATAAATTCTTCATACCCATAAATATATCAATTAGATATTTATCATGTAACTTGTAAACTCATCTTTGTTGGTAGTAATCATAGTACAATGCAAACTTTACTATGATTACATTACATACGAATCAAATTTTCAATGACCACTGTTGCCTTCTTCAGGGTCAATACTGATGACCAGTCACATCATCCTGACGAAGGTGACAGCTAGTGGACAGTGCATTGTTCTACAATTTGATATTTGTTTTTGTGTTCTTCCCAACACTGACTTTGGACCATTTTGGAATTCATTTAGTTGTTAGTTGTAAATAATCATTGATTGTAAACTAAAAGAAATTGTGGTTGAATCTCAATTGCAAAACTATCACAGAGAATGTGAACATAAATGATAAGGGGTATGAAAAATTCCAGACAAGACCCTCTTTTATGACATATTAATGTATCTCTAGCAACAAGGATCCTCAGAGTCTCTATCAAAAGAGATCTTCTCAGGTAAGGATGATAGGAATATGTTAAGATGGTCTCCCAATTATGATTCCTAAATCATAAGTAATTCCAATGCTCTAAAGGTAGACAAATCAAAGTTAAAAAGTTTTGCCTTTGAAGGACACAAAATGTACAATGAAATCTCTGCCATGTAGATAATCCTCCAATCCTCTTAACCCTCTATATGCATTACCAATCTTGCAAGTTTATAACTGTGTCGAGCTTTCTGTGATAAACATTTGGACCACCAAACTATCAAAACATGACACACCAAAAACTTTAAATATCGTAGCTTATACATATTAAACAGAGAAGAAGATTATACACATTATTCTATTAAGTTTTCTAGTCAGGGCAAATTGTTGCACAAATCTTTGCAAAGTGGCTTGCAAGAAAACGACAGGACTGTTAAATGGATTTGAAAGTAAAGGAGTTCGTTCAGTGACAATTCAGCAAAAGCTATCATCAAATTGCAAATGGGTCTGGAGGGGAATCTCTTCAAAAAAGGAATGACCTCGTTTCCAAAGCCTGCGTAAAGCTTCTACAGGTACCACCCCAATGTGTTAAACCCATTGATTAGATTAGCACTGATTTACAATGTAGTTAGTCGGTTGGCAGTGGATGGGGGTTGTTTGAAGTGCTGATATGTCATGTTTTGTTGCTGGTTTGACGGTGGGCCGGGTGATGTGTGGTTTGGATCTGTCAGCCCTGTACATTAACCCCTGTCAGTCACAGCCTCCGGCGATGGGGAGGGGGGCAGACTTCAACAAA
>NC_049991.1:8186535-8192326 GCF_000003815.2 Branchiostoma floridae | reverse complement strand
GTACTGATAGCTACCATTCTTCCAAAAAGGAATAGTGACATAGCAGTAATGCTAAAAATTTATCATTTTTTTCCATGATTTTTCTGGCCCTCTTTTCTATAAATCAGAAAAGTAAGCAAAGTGCTGAATCAGAAAACTAAGAAATCCAAATTGGTACTGCTTTAATATACATGTAGTTTGACACTACCCTCATCCCCCTTATTCCAAAAAGTCTTGAAATAGCAGATTTCATTATCGGTCGACGTGCTTACACATGACGGGGTTATACCGCCCCTTATGGGGTGACATACCCCTTCACTGGCTGATTACAAGACGGGGATGCGCCAGGTCTCCCGTCCAGGTGAATGGTGTAAGCTTACTAGAAAAAAATTCTACGGTTTGACTTTCCCTTTTTTAAAAATCTTGGTTCCACTATTTCCTGGAAGATAATTATGTAACCAGTAAGTTGAATTGGTGCGGCCCGACGGTCAAGTGTTTAGTAAAGAAATCCTACTTCACCACAGGCCAGGTGTTGGTATTAATAAAACCCAGAAAAAGATCGTCACAAGAGTCTATTGTTTCTCGGGGGTTCTCTACATGACAGGTCGACCACAACCAATTTGGTAACAATGTACGAGAGTTGTCGTAGGCGTAGCGGCACATGTGGCGGGGATGACGTTTGGATTGTACAGGTGTGTATGGGCCGCCCAGGTGAGACAAACAATGCCGCGTGCCCCATCGGAGGTGTGAGGATCCATTGTGTGCCTGACTGACAGGCCACATGTTCCCAACGGAAGCCCGAGTGTTGGGCAAATTTGTCCATCAAACGTCCCGATGTTTGCTAGAAGTGGGGGAGGACAGGACCTAACTTCCTAGCCACAATATTGCTGCATAAAACACACTCAAACTCTAACCTAAGCCCTGCATACTTGTACTACAACTAGGTCTCTAGGGCTACCAACTTTTTCATCAGCGAAATTTCAAATCCTGCTAATACCACATAATCTAAAACACTTCAGGAAACAGATGTATCAAATGGGTAAATGAGTGAGCAAACACATCCGCGCATAAAAATAGTGTCAGGAGCGCTGGTAAGTATTTGCTAATTAAGCGGACACGTTAGAATGGTAACATAGCGGTGTAGCACAGATGCGTCAACGGTGACAATGCGATGAGTAACGTTTCCTGAGAAACGACCAAGCGAGAGCCCACGGAACGTTTGCCACGATATCCTTTCTTCTAGCTAATCTGCTTTTTAAAACTGTGGCGCATTCCTGAGATACAATCGATCAATCTTCGCACTCGAGGCGGAAACACAGAACACACAGCCGACGCCTCAGCCTATTTCCTTTGGCACCACCCATCCCTGCCTACTCTAATCCCTCCTGTTCCTTATCCTTGGGGGGATTAAACCAGCTTAACAAAACCTTCAACGGCTTGACACTACTTTGTCCGAAAACGTGCTATCAGGGCTCACAACAGGAAGGCAGTTCCTTATGTTACCTCCCTTTCACCTTGCTTTGGGTTTAAACAATTTCCCACCGTGATAACGGACACCTCATCAAGCTGAGCCCCTTATTTAGAAGTGCTTAACAAGCCCGTGTTTTGACTACAATGTATCTTGTTGATGATAAATAGATAGCGCCGCACCGAGCGTGCTTGATCAAGTACAACTGGTAATTCCCCGACCAAGGCAAATATGTCCACGTAACTTGAACTCTGGGGTTGCTTTGGAGTGTGGATCTATCAATGTAAAGATACAGGGGGTCCTGACAGGAGCAGAAATGTGAAAAGGAACAAGGAAAAGCTATCCAGGAGATCTAATGCTCTTTTTACCATACAGCATTCAAAACCTATTGCACAGTAGATCATTTTTATGATACATAAACCTTAAACGACATTGGTGTACATCTGATATTTTTTTGCAATGAACAGTACATTTTTGCTTATCTTACAAGTAGTGCCTGTATAGAGGACAGGTGTGTACAGTACAGGTAGTACCTGTATAGAGGACAGGTATGTACAGTACAGGTAGTACCTGTATAGAGGACAGGTGTGTACAGTACAGGTAGTACCTGTATAGAGGACAGGTGTGTACAGTACAGGTAGTACCTGTATAGGAGGACAGGTGTTGTACAGACAAGGTAGGACCTGATTGAGACAAGGTTGGACAGTACAGGTTAGTACCGGTATAGAGGACAGGTTTGTACAGTACAGGTAGTACCGGTATAGAGGACAGGTGTGTACAGTACAGGTAGTACCTGTATAGAGGACAGGTGTGTACAGTACAGGTAGTACCTGTATAGAGGACAGGTGTGTACAGTACAGTAGCACCTGTATAGAGGACAGGTGTGTACAGTACAGGTAGTACATGTATAGAGGACAGGTGTGTACAGTACAGGTAGTGCCTGTATAGAGGACAGGTGTGTACAGTACAGGTAGTACCTGTATAGAGGACAGGTGTGTACAGTACAGGTAGTACCTGTATAGAGGACAGGTGTGTACAGTAAGGTAGTACCTGTATAGAGGACAGGTGTGTACAGTACAGGTAGTACCTGTATAGAGGACAGGTGTGTACAGTACAGGTAGTACCTGTATAGAGGACAGGTGTGTACAGTACAGGTAGTACCTGTATAGAGGACAGGTGTGTACAGTACAGGTAGTACCTGTATAGAGGACAGGTGTGTTCAGTACAGGTAGTACCTGTATAGAGGACAGGTGTGTACAGTACAGGTAGTACATGTATAGAGGACAGGTGTGTACAGTACAGGTAGTACATTATAGAGGACAGGTGTGTACAGTACAGGTAGTACCTGTATAGAGGACAGGTGTGTACAGTACAGGTAGTACATGTATAGAGGACAGGTGTGTACAGTACAGGTAGTACATGTATAGAAGTTTGAAGATAGGGTCCTGCATTGCATTTTTCATTTCAGATGGTGACCTAAAGCCAGTGCCCCTGTGTAGTAGGTAGCTTCAGTCCTAGGTAGGGGTGGGTATTCGGTATCGGTGTACATTGTACCAGTACAAAACCGTTTTTTCTCATTGGACCGGTCCAGAAAAACTGGACCTGAAAAAAAAAACGATTGGAAAATGAAAAGGTTAAATGATCAGGCTTTCACACGTTTTTGGGCTTACCTGAGTCGAGGAGAATAACAAGAGCGAAGTAGAGTATAGTCTATAGTAATTTCTACCAAGTTTTACGGTCAAATTTTCTGTACCGGTACCCACCCCTAGTCCTGGTGCATCTAACCCCTGCACCTAAAAGAACCCAACACACTGATCAAGAAGAGAAGAGGTGACCCGGTGTGCTATGGCACATGCAGAAGGTACCCCAATTTAAGTAAGATCCTTTCACATCAAGAAGGACCCCTACTCTTTTCGATAAGTGTGCTGAAAGTGTGGCTCTCCCTGAGCACAGGACCTCCATGTAACATCCTATTCAAGGGACAGCCCTAGCAGATCTAGGTATTCATTTTTCACCCGAGTGAAGTGAGGAAAGTCGTGTTAAGTGCCTTTCCGAAGGGCACAAGATCGGTCATTGATATTTGCCTAGTCCTAGTACAGTGAGGCATGTGTTACTAAGTCAGACTTAGTCTCAAATGCTACACTGTTTTCAAAGGGATACTGTTTGACACTGTGCAGGACAGCCGGCAAAAGTCATCTGTAAGTCACCCTAACTGACCTCATCTCACCAGGTAGTCCAGCATTATAACATGTAAGCTGTAAGCTATTGTGACAGGGTGTTATTTGAAATAAAGGTCAGTTGACAGCCTCCCTCCGTCTTTTGCAGTTTTTTTCTGTTGCTTTCAGTAGATAATAAGCTTCCTGATATAAAATGTATCCTTTTGAAAATATGCTAAAAACATGATGTAATTTAGAGCCTAATACTAACTGTATGGTCACCCAGGGATCGAAATACATTTTTTTCGCTACATGCAAAATTGCAAGTTGGCAAAAATTTTATGTGCAATTTGAAAAATTTACATGCAAAATACTGCAATGTTCTAGCCAGCATCTATCATTCCGTCCTTTGGCAGAATTTTGTTGCTCAAGACAGATAAGAATTTTGGCCATTCTGTCACTTTTGGTTGACAGAAATTGGCGCATAAAAGAATAGACAGAACTTGAAATTTTGGAAAGATATCCACATAATCAGCATGTAAGTTTGCAGCAAAGCCAAATTTGATTATTTATAACACCTACTGACGACTGGTGACGATCCCCGTCAGACAAACAAAGGCACCATGGCCTCAGTATTTTTACTATAGGCCAGGTATTTTCAACATGCAATATTGCAAGTTCAGAATATTTTTACATGCAAATCTCAAAAATTATGTGCAAATTGCAAGTTAAGTATGTGTATTTCGACCCCTGTCACCTTTACCAAGGAGGTAATATGTTTTTGGGTGCATGTGTGTGTCTGTGTGTGAACATCATAGCTCAAAAAGCTGTGGATAGATTATTATGATATTTGGTAGGTGTTGGCAACATGAAGAAACCAATTAGACTATTCCTGCCATTCCTGGCTGGATGCTGCATCTTTAGGAAAGGCACTTTACACAACTTTCCTTGCCCCCCTCATGTGTTTCACTAGTGATAGATACCTGACTTTGGTTGGAGAGGTAAAAAGGTGGTGGAAACAGAGGGTTGGGCTCTGCCTTCCAATCGCATTGTCCTATACACAGTGGATAACAACCCACTGTCCTTACGGCCTCAAACAAGCTATGGGACCTTTACTTTTTCCACTGTAACATATATAGATTACAGACTCTGTTAACAGAATTCTCTGCCCTTATACGCCTTCTCTACTTCATTAAAACCGAACAGTTCTTTCGTAGCAACAATCCCGTGGCGTGCTTGCCACCTAAAGTGCCGCGACCCGAGGAAATAAATCCGTCACTGCGACTTATGGGGAGAGTAATCGACGACCGCCCCTTCGGACACGCTCGATCGACACACAATGACGTTACCACACCCCGGCCAGCATAGTTGAGACGTTTGTGGGATGACAAAGGCCCCTTTTCGCCCCCCTCCCGGAGAGGACACCGCCAGGTCACATGCAACATGTGTGGTGGAGGGGATTCTAGGAAACTCCAGTCTTGTTTCCCAGCCAAGATCACTCCGACACTACGACTCGAATAGCAACTAATCCCAACAGCAGACTCAAACGTTAAATAACCTTTGACTGTGACTTGATTTGGATCCACAATTAGACTGTCAAGTGAGAAAGTCTTGGACACAGAAGCAGAATTTCTTGCAAGAGGTATGAGAGAAGCCATACAGACTTGTACATGTATATCGGTACCTTTAAAACATCCCAATGAATAGAGATGGGGGGCGCCATAAACTGCCTGATCCACTGCTCATTGAGTCATTTGTGATGACAAAGACTGGTGCTTTTGGGTTAGTCCAAGTCCAACTTTTCTGCTGTATTGGACATCACAGTTCAATGCTGGTACAGATTTAGGCATTGTTCAACACACTGAATTTTTCTTTTTGGCTACCCAATGTTTTCACAGACTATGTAGATAATACATAATTCGTAAGGTATATCAATTCTCCAAATTATAATCTAAACATTGATACTTTTCTATGAGATCAACTCTATGGTGAGATATGATAACCCCCATTTCTTATTAAAAACACTTGGACAGTACATGCAAAAGTCTAGAAGAGACACCTTGTAAAGAAATGCAGTACTGCAGGGATTACCTACACCCATACCTGGGTAGTGGCATGGGGACCCAATATACTAAGTTGTCTATCATTCAAATGGCACGTAATAATTTATCTTTGACAAAAAAATGAT
>NC_049991.1:8179443-8186435 GCF_000003815.2 Branchiostoma floridae | reverse complement strand
CGCCTTTTGTTGCCGTTTTTTCTTAATACCAATTTTGGTACCATACCAATTGAAATTTTCTTAAAAAGTTCACACCCATACTTATATTGAACCATTTAGATATAGGTGGGTAAGCCAAGACTGAAATAGATATAAGTGCCCAGTGACCCACCCATTTTGGAAGGTCCACTTCATCCCGCAATGGCCTGGTCCGAGCTGTTTCTGGCGTCTGCGATGATAGTGGACAGCACATCCAAGCCCTGGTCTTGCTCTGGACAGGAGGAACAGCAGAGGCTATTATGGGGACCTTCTCAAACCATCAATTTGCTTCTAAACAAACATTACTTCCCACTTAATTTCCACCATTCCTACATATAACCAAGTTGCTATGTTCCTACCTTCGTACTTCCTTGAAGTTCCTTTTTCTGATTCATGCATTCATTCCTTCATTCTTTCCCTACAAATGTACATTACAAAACCACCCTAACAAAAATCCTCCACTATTGACATGTACATTTTGTATATGTATGCATGAATGTAAAGTCTGTGGACAGTTGGACAGTTATCAAGCATCATACTTCTGTACTTTTTCTAGCATTTGACCAACATACAGTCATGTAGATCATAGAGACAATGCTCAATACAATCCATTCTCTATTCATATGTTCATTTATTCATATCTTGTTAACTCCGTTACCGTCCATGACTCTGGTCTGCTGCTGGCGGATGTCCGACACGCCCAGACCGCGGGTTTCCTCCGACTCCTCCGTGGCCCAGGGGTCGTCATGGAAACCTGCAGACCCCTGATTACCAAACAAGTTGGACCTGACGGAACAAACAATCAACATCAGAAACATTGTATTCTCCCTATTTGGTCAGATTTTAGGCATGTTCATTTTATTATATGGATGACAGCCTCTGGGAATCCCAAAACTGATGCGAGTGTGCGAATTAAAAAAAAAGGTTGGTAAAAAAATTGCATCAATTATGAAATCTAAGTGGTCTGGAAGGTTGAACAAATGACAAACACTGAGTATTAAAAACCAAAAATAGATTCTTCGTTTTTGTTTTCATAGTCTTCTTCTTTGACATTGGAATTGACGTTGACATTAGTGTGTTTCCTGATCTATTTTCTTTTAATCCATGGCATGTATTTTCTCCTTTTACAGCTGCTTTGAACGATTCAAAGCATGGTGGAAAATTTCTGGAAATGGACGAAAATTGATGCATGCACGGATGTCATCCATATAAAAAAATAAACATGGTCTTACTATCTATTGGCTGGCATTATTAGCCTGGTTGAAGCTACATACATGTATGTATATGAGATTATAATATATCACATGTACAGTACAGTTGGATCTGATTTTTTTTCAATGATAATCATCCTGATTGTTAGTCTTCTAGCAGATACAGACCAACATATAAATCAACATTCATATGCATCAAACACATGCAACAGGCTAGAAGAGACACCTTGTAAAGAAATACAGTACTGCAGGGCATTACCTTTACACCCCAACTGGAGACTGGAGACCCAAAATGTGATTTGCCTTTTACTCAACAGGCACTTAATAATTTGAGATATCACACAAAAAATAGTTTGTAAATTGTACGATTATTTAAAAAATCACTATACAAGAGATTGAAATAAACATGCAGATGTAATACACAAATTCCCTTCAATCATTTTAATTTTGTAATGTTTGGCTGTGGACCAAAAAGGTGCCTGGATTTTAATGGTCATTTCTTCCAAACACTGATCCAGTTTTTTCATTGGTTGTTGATAATTGGATTACCAGATGTAGTGTTTTCATTGGGTGTCCCCAATTGTGTTACCTCTCATTGGGAGCCGGAACCTGGTCATTTTTACTAGCATCGTTCAGCTGTTTCTCTTTGGAAGCGAGATTGTCTAACATGTTCTGTCGTCTTTCTAGTTCTCTCTGAGTTCTGGTAAAAGGTAGTTAAGGGCATGGAATGGTACTACAGAATGACTTTCAATTTTATCTCGAAACCTTTTTTTGGAACAGATTCACAAGCTTTATCATGGAGAAACGATAAGACCACAGTAAGTCAATTCTATGGATGCCATCATCATTAGACTCCAAAATCTAATGGTAGAGTACAAATTGAACAAAAAACAATATGGACAAAAGATGTTTAAGTTTGACTAAACTGGTGTGTTATGCCTAAAGGCGGTTTACAAGTTTTGTGTATCAAACAGATAGGTGAGTGCAAGAACACTGGAATTATTGCTGACTCATCAGCAGTTGGACATTACCGGAAGAAGAAGACTACATGTACAGTGTATATGTACATCTTCAGCAGCTTAGTTCTTAATGGAGAATGGACTTACCGAGATCCACTGACAGATAGGAAGAGCAAGAAGAGATAAACAATCATAATGATAATTTACCATCATCAAATATAGAATTTAAGGACAGTACACATACTTAGGAATAGACTAAGACAGGGAATGGTACTAGTATTTTTTGGGATAAGACAATGCATGTATCACACTGCACATGAGCACTACAAACAGAGCACTAGCTTATTCACCACAGCCAGTAGCACACAAACTACATGTACCTTCCTTCACTGTTGTCTGGCCGGTCGTTCCTGAACGCGTCTTCAATCTGCCTTTCCTTAGCACTCAAGTTATCTAACATGTCCTGTCTTCTCTGCATTTCCCTCTGTGTTCTTAATGTCTCTGTCAAGGGGTTTGATTCGTAGGTGATGAAAGAGAAAGACAAAGGATTGGAAGGAAGAGGAGAGGTAAGACTACTCAGTAAAAAAGAGAAAATTTAAGGTATATTTTGGGCTTATATATATTCTACATGTACAATCATGTACAAATGGGAACACACAAAACCAGTAAGATTGTTCTAAATACAGGAAAATACCCGAATATATCAGAACCCTGCATTGTTGTTTCCGATACATTTCAGTGTAGTCCTGTATCTACAAAGACCAGGCCCAGAGTGTTTAGACTATAGTTAATGATTGGATATATGGGGTTTTTCTAACAACAAGAATACACCAGCCAGAATACACTATAGCTATAATACCAAACATATACATTCTGTTTCTGGTGTATTTCAATTCATTCCTGTACTTAGTGGGACCATGCACAGAGCCACTAGAGTGTACATACAATGTCAGGCAGTTAAAGTATGGTAGAATACATGTACATGGGGCTCTCCTAACTACAGGAATATACCAAAATACAGAATACTGTATTCTGGAGGATGTCTACCGCCCTTTACATGTTTTAGTGTATTTCTGTGTATCCTTGTATTTAGGGGGACTGCACCCAGTCAGTCATCACCCAAGCACTTTGCGGTAGGATACATGTGGTAGGCTGAGCTGGCTTTGGACAGCCCCTGTCGCAACGTCACCAGGTCTCGAGAAAATTTCTTCATCTGTACTCTAATGGCAGAGTTCAGCTAAGGAAAAAAACATGGAGTTGACATCATGTGAATATATAATGAAAACTGGTGAATGGAAAAAGAAAAATTTGGAAGCAGAATTTTAACTGTAACAGTTATAATCAACACATATAAGAGTTGGACAGAATGGACTGTAAATTACAATGTAATTCAATGCAATGAGCCAATACACTGCTTGCTGTGACAACACATCACATACAATGTAGATAGTGTACTAAACAAGAAATGTGACTCGGCAAGCAGTAGATTAAAATTCACAGAAAGCCTATAGCGTTCCCCGTCTCTATGTATAGTTGTAGGGCACTGAAGTACTAGACCTTGCAATGTTCATGGTCATTTTATTTTCACGTAGCCTTTCTTGCGAAATCTTCAGGAATACAAGCTTTCTGTTACTACTGTACCAATTGTTTGAACTGAAAACTTCAAACACCACAAAACCCTCCCCCACGACTATACGGGATATTATCCTTCTGTATGCAACACGACCTTATACGCTTACATCATGGTGACGAGCTGGTAGAGGCAATGTCCAACTCATTTTGGTCAATTTGAACCTGGCCCTTCATCTAAAGCTTGGGCCATCAATGCCATTATCTACGTGTGAAAAGTGCCTCCGGAAATAAGTCGTTTTGTCATGTACGTGTGTGCCTAAAAATAGTACAGAAAAAAGTTTACTGTAAATCTTTAAACTTCAGAGTGAATTTATTTTCACAGTTTTGAGGTCACAGCAAAAAAGTGTACATGTAGCAAGTGCGCTTTTCCAATGTAATGATGTATTACAGTAAAGATTTTTTTAAACCATGAATTTAACATGCTGTGAAAACTTTGTTCTCAATAAAACAAGTGCAAAAATAAATGAATTTACAGGAACTATTATGAGTCATATTTTCTTCAACCACTAATCAAAATTCTCCTAATCCAAATAAACAGCAAACAGTATACAACACTATAGCAGGACTTGACATGTTTTGAAAAATGCACTGCCGGATGCACTGGGCTAAACGAAACTTTTTGCTGGCTCAAAAATTTCAAAACATTCCACCGATTTCTGGTCGCTTTTTAATCAGGAAATGCTTTTAAATTAACAGGCATTGCAGAAGACCATAACTTCTAATCCACGTCAATAGTGATGGCCCATTTTGTCAAGCTCTATCGGTGGTTCCAATAACTTGGTCCATCATCTCAGGATAGTGAACTTTTTGAACCCTATACAGTTGCAGAATCTAAAGCTAAAGCAAACAAGGCTCCAGGCTAGTCTAGCTTTGACATCAACTGATAGCCAATGGCAGTTGTGCTCAAGATGTTTTACCAGTTATGCGAACAAACTTACCACCAAGAGTTTTTGTTTTCTTTCTTACTGATTTCTTTAGTTTCATCAGTTTTAGTTTAGTTCAGATTTCATTGCTCAATTCTACCAATGCCTATATATTTCCATGTTGACTATTCGTAATATTACTATCACCTACATGTACCTTTGAATAGTTGGCCCCACTTCTTTGTTGCTTGTTTCTTTCGTGAATTTTCTCCAGAATTTCCTGAGCCTGCTGCTCACAACTGGAAAACTCCGACAACCTAGGATAATGAAAAAGACAATAGAAAACAGGCAAAAACAATGAATAATTCCAAAAGGTTTTTTTTACAATATTGTATGGACTGTGTACCTGTGTATCTGTACCTGAACAAAGTCAAAAAATAAAAGACTAAGTCAAAAGGATACAATTCTTTAGACAGAACTAGGTACCTAAAATGTGAAAACCTTGCACTCGAACTCGAATGAAAATACCTAGTACTCCAATACTTCGGGACACTACTACAGTAACTACCACATTTGTAATTGAAGTTGAACTGCATTGAGACTTACAATCATCTTACAATATATGAATATTAATTCTCATACAAAAATGGACAATCTACCTCTAACAAAACATATTACAAATGATCGGCCAAGCTTATGTTAAGGTCTGGACCTACAAACGTATACCTTAGCTGATATACCTCTATTTTTTTAGGATACATGTAGTGCTAACCCAGATCATACTTTACAAAAAAGCATACAACTTTATTTTGGCTATGTATACATTGTACATGTATATTTTGTGAATCCTAGTCTTTCATACTAGTACCTAACTTTCTTCCATCAATCCTATGATATCTACTACAGCAACAGACCTAAGCATTATATTTTGTCCCTTCTTTCACATACAGTTTGTACATGATCATAACATATCTCAACAAATTATGACCAACAAATCATACATACAACACACATATCAGTATACATGCTGTAACGCATATCACTAGTCTACAGAATTATGTATACCTACATGTTGTCTTCAACTCCAAGGAAGAATGTTATAGCGAGCGGCCGTATAGTTGAAACACAAACGTAGGAAACGTCTGGATATACATCCTGAGCTACCAGTGGCCTTGTTTTGCACTCACTAACAAAACTGTCACTAGACAAATGCATTAGACTGCCACGGCCATGGTCTGACCCTTTCCAAAGTCGTAATGGATACTACGGCCACAATTATGTAATTCTTTGGTTTACAGCATTTGTCTTTTATAAATTATAGCCATATCATATACTGTAAACCTTAAAACCTTCATGGTGGTTTTATATTTGCTGTAACTGCTCTACTGCAGAATAATGACATTGTAAATATGCGTTTTCAATCAATGTATCATTTTACTTACGGTACAGAACAATTGCATCCAATCGCCAAAAACTTATTTTCTCTCCTATCGCAAAATAAAAGCACCATAAAAGTGAAAGACCCTCCAGTCATCAAATAAAAATAATATTGGGTGTATTTCCAGCCAGTAGGAAAAAAGTCATCATAAAAATCTAATGCAAAAAAATCGCATAACTTTAACAAAAAACGAGTTGGCATTCTTTCTATTTTCATTGCCAGTTTTGGAAGAATGTCCAAGTGACTGCTTTATTGTTGTATCATGTGGGAAACAGAGATTTAACTTGAGCAGGCCTAATGGATCTCATGACAGCCATTAGACTTCAGTTATCACAGTAATGACAGGTTCTAGTACGTGCCAGTGTCCTCTATTGGCCATTACAGCATAGGGCAACAGAGAACATACTGGAAGGCTGGAGAAGTTCAAGTAGCTGGGGTATTTACATGTATCCCAGGGTTCTCACCAGGATTTTTTGACAACATAGGGGACATCAAAGCAAGGTGAAACTATGTGGCAAGCAGTACACATATAAGCATTGTAGGGGGTCTGAGGGCATCTTCCCTCTGAATTTTTTCTGCTGCATTTTGAGGGTCAAACTTCAAATTTGTTTTGGAAATAAAGCCAAAACAATGGTAAAGCCCCCTATGCTGGCTGAAACACAGAGTAGGGGCCCAAATCACTGCATTTGCCTAAAATATGTCCACAAGGGTTCTGAGTCCAAACATTTACTAGTAAGTGGGACAGGACAATTTATCAGCTCTTTCAAAGAGTTTACCATACATATGCAGTCAACAGGAATTCTGGGTAATATGTCAAAGGTGAAGGCCCCAGAACGTAAACATTACTAGCCTGGTATCCAGCCGTAATATA
>NC_049991.1:8158887-8179343 GCF_000003815.2 Branchiostoma floridae | reverse complement strand
GAGTCTCTTCTTTCCTCTCTGGCAATTACCAGAGAGGAAAGAAGAGACTCGGAAGCTATATTACGGCTGGATACCAGGCTATAAACATTCTGCCATTATGTTCTGGACATTGTTACATAAATCAACACAATGGTCGGAACCAGAGGGCATTCACCTTTAACACATTACCAAGAATTTCTGTCGCCCACACATGCATAGTAAACTCTGCGAAAGCATATTGTTAGGGATAGGGGCATCGGAATGAGGAGTAGGGATGTAAGCAGTCTTGATCTTTCCTGTACCGAAAGTAAAGTATATCGTGCATAGAACCAGTACTCTCACAAGAGGACCTCAAAGCAGAGATAGCGCTGATTTTAACACCAATTAAATATTTTCGTCTTTTTCCATGGCTAAATAAGCCCCTCGACAGAAGCAAACAAAACCCGTTTGGACGTTGTTGTGCAAATCGAAACAATGGTCGACACATACAACTGTTTCCTTTTTGTGCGCACTACCCTTTGACATATTACCTAAAATTCCCGTCGCGGTCGCCTCACATGCGTTCTGACTTCTGTGAAAGGGCTTATTCCCATCTTTGTAACCGACACTTTCGACATTTGAAAATTGCAACCAACTTTTTAGCGACAAATACGACCTCGGGGGCCACCTTCCAACCACAGAAGATCACAGAAGATTTTCTTGTGTCAAATTTGATGAATGATTTGTTTACAGGAAGCTGGGAGTCTATGTCCATTACTTATGTGCGTAACCGGGTTCATGCAAATGTAGGTGAGGTACAAGGCTTTTTAATTCCTTAAGAAACCTCTGGCTATTTCGAAGACTCGGCTTCTCGTAGTATACTGTACCTCGATCGAAAGTGTCAAAAACACACCAGCTGAAAATCACATGATCGATCTCTGTGTGTACGTTCTCATAAAAAAAACATCCCTCAGCAACACAACTGTAACAAAACGTTATCCACTATGATATGGATAAAACCTATAGTATCTGTCTTCATAAAATGGTAGAAGATTAAAGAAACGTAGAAGAAAATAGGAAGAAAATTAGTTTTCTAACCAAGAATCTCCACCAAAACCCGCCATCTTGTCACTTGTGGAAGCTTCACCTTTGACCTTAATTGGGGACCAATCATATATGGCTCATGTAGGACAGGGGCTGAGGATAGAAATAACGTCATTGAAAGGACTAAATGAATTTGTAATCTCAAATGGCTGATAATTTTATGACTGATAAAACTACAGATTGTTTGCTTTTTTTGTTGTTTAGAGTGTAACTTAATGAATTATCGGGTTAGACCACTCAATAACTATAAATGGATTATCCCGTTTTTAAGCACTGTGGGTAAGATCCAAGATGGCAGACGATGGCGCCACTTTCAAGTCGTCTACTGTAGAGAAGATAGTCAAACGGCACTTCCAGGACACCGGGAAGACTCGGATGAACCAGGACTCCGTCAAACTGACGACAGAACTGTTGCGGATGTTTGTACTGGAGATGGCGGCCCGGGCGGCGGACCAGGCGCGCTCGGAGGGCGCAGCGGCGGTGGAGGTGGAGCACTTGGAGAAGATCCTCCCCCAACTACTGCTGGATTTCTGAGCAGAAAAGTTTGAAAACATCTATAAAACAACCGGTAGGTGTTGCCAAGTTGCTACCCCAAAATGATTGTGTCCGTTGTCTGGTTGAGTGTCTAGTGAATTGCCTACCGCAAGTAACAAAATAGCTCAGTCAGAAAATATATAAATTTCAGGGCATGCATACAAACTGTGCAAATTAATGTTGTGTATCGTGGCAAATTATTTACAAGTTTGTGAGGCAAGTTATGCCAGAGCGGAACACTACATCTTTACAACTAATCTGTCTCACAGAGATCAGAATGCATGTGCGGCGCGGCGACAGGTAACAAAGATAAAGGCCTCAAAAAGTAAACAGTCCTTGTCTCAACCATTGTTTCAATTTGCATAACAACTGAATCCAGGTGGGTTCTGTTTTCTTTTTGGGGGGTCTAACCCTTTGACATACTGTAAATTCAGAAATGTTCGCGGTGGATTAATGTTTGATTGACCGCGAACATTTTTCCATAACAGTAAGAGACTACAATGCATGGTGCTACCACGAAATTAAGACCACCGCGAAAAGTCCTTTTTTCCGCTTCCGCGAAATTAAATCCCCACGAACTTAAATGCATTTACAGTATTACCTAGAATTCCTGTCGCCACACATACGTTCTGATCCCTGTGAAAGGGCTTTTTATAGCAGTCCTTGATTCATGCAAAATTACCATTGGAAAATTGGGCCGTGTACATTACTTGAGAAAGTATAATGATGTATTGACGTATGCAAACAAAACATTTCTCATATGCAATTCGTTATGGTATTGATATACATGTGTTTCCTTGAGTCTGACATATTTTGCCTTGGTCTAATGTCTTATAACCCATAACACTTGTTTCTTGGTGTGATAGAGGACAACTGTAACTGCTGATGGAACATCAACCTCCCTTCTGGATATTTGTGCTGAAGAAACCCCAAGACTGGCGCAGAAGACTGCAAGACACATGACCTTAATCAAAGCACCACAACCAAAAGTTGAAAAAAGACCAAGGACTGTACTGCCACAAGAACTTGAAGTATCTATACTATGTTCCAGGACACTTTTAGTCTATGCTTGGTCCATAATATCTAAAAAACGAACTGCAAACTTATTAATTTAGTGGGGAGGGGACATGTGAAAATTTTGCCTACAATTACAAACAAAGTACATTGTACATGTACAATACAATTTGTATAATTGATATCACGTGTATAAATCAGGACTCAAAATACCCAGCAGAAAATTAGAAATTTCAGCTTTATCCAAATTATAGAAATAGCTTGTAATTGCAGTTTTGCATAATAGTATAAATATTTGATAGGTTATTTATGGTCAGTGTCATTAATCAATATATAACATCATCATCATCATCCGGGCATCATCATAAATAACAAAATCAGTAAAACCCAATGTATTGAAAACAGCAACAGGACTAATTTTTGTAGGTAGTTAACAAAAGTACAGTCAAACCAGCCCAAGGTAACCACTTAGAGAACTGATAATATCTGGTCTAAGTGGTCAACAACAGCAAAAATGAAGTCACCACCACCCAGGGTTGTAGCCAGCCTGAAATCATTTTCAGTCCCCTTGATTTTTAATGGGAGTCCTATCGAGCACCGAAGGCATGGCATGACGTTGCGCGTCATTTCTAGGGGGTCTGGGTCCCAGAAATGTTTTAAATCAAGACCCTCTGAAACACTATTTCCTGCATTTTTCTTGTAGACTAAGCTGTTCAATGGCACCTGTTTTGGTGAAGAAGAACACATGGGTGTCAGTTTTTTTAATATCTTTACGTCTTACATATCAATTTTGTCTGTCCCAGGGGACGGAATGGGGAAAAATTTTTTCAGTCCCCAGCTGCAAAATTCCTTCAAAGGACTGAAGGACAGGTGCTGGCTACAACCCTGCCACCACCAAGTGACAAAGCTAAAAGTGAAACTCATTGCATTACTTAGCTACTAGTACTGAAGTCGGTCGATCAGTTGTTTCCATGTGCGGTTTGTAGTTTAGTTGTTTTTCTTGTTTATTGGTGAGCAAGATAAGTCTTTAGACATGCAATTAATGGACCATTTCTGTATAGTATTATAAAATGTGGAAAATTAAATAGTAAGAACTCTACATAGATCCTTAATTTGAATCAAGGAAACTTGCAGGAAATAAAGATTCTTTTCGTATTGTATTCATTTGCTGTATAGAGCTTCCTTATTACTCTTTGACATTTAGCATGTCTATCATTGTATCTATGACAAATGTAGCATATTGTTGCTTTATTTTTTCTGAACAATTATCTCATATTCAAAAGAAGGACGTCAGAATTGATGTCACGCTTTGTTTCTGAGGCACTATGGGATACAGAAGGAATGACGGAAAACAAACTCGAAACCATTTCAAAATTTCTTTCTGTTCAACCAAACAGTCCAAAGGGCTGACAGAGACATGAAATAAGATCCAATATAATCAAATGACACAAAACCTTGCATAAACCAGCTTATAGACAAATGCCAAACCTGATGTATAAATGACGCAGTGTCTATAAATTATGCATAAACCAATTAAAGTTTTTAAAAGATGACTTTGTATCCCAGTATTTTCTTGATGACAAGTGTTTACGTTGTCAAGCTTGTGACTGTTCTATTTTATCAAAAGAAGGGATGTATGCTCCATACCTTTCCGGTTCTCTTGTGTTTACAATGTAAAGCTGACGCCTGTCACTATTATGATTGGTCTTAACTCCTTTGACAGGCCTTCCGCAAAGACAACAAAAATACAGGAATGCTTGCTCCAAACAGCTCATACTAGCTTGCACTGAGAGGGGAAAGCACATGCTGTGACCAGTGTATCAGTCGGACACAAACTACAACCGTTAAAGTAGTAGCAAAATGTAGTTAGGTATGACTGAATTGTTAAGAAATGTGCAGGAATTCTTCTAGAGGAAACGGATCATGACTACAGCGATGGATTGCCGAAGAAGAATATTGCTCCTTTTACTCGCAGTGGTCTCTCAGGTAAGTCAGGGATCGAAATACTTTTTTTTTGCTACATGCAAAATTGCAAGTTGGCAAAAATTTTACGTGCAATTTGAAAAAATTACATGCAAAATACAACTAGTCTATACTGCAATGATCTAGCCAGCATCCATCATTCCGTTCTTTGGAGGAATTTTTCTGCTCAGGATAGATAAGAATTTTGCCCATTCTTTTGACAGACAGAAATCGGCGCATAAAAATATAGACAGAACTTGAAATTTTGGAAAGATATCCACATAATCAGCATATTTCAAGCACAAACAAGGAAGGAAAAAGAAAGACGTCCATATGTCGTTCTGTCAAAGAGTAGGGTGTCTAATTCCTCAGTATTTTTACTATAGGCCAGGAATTTTCTACATGCAAGATTGCAAGTTCAGAATATCTTTACGTGCAAATCTCAAACATTACGTGCAAATTGCAAGTTAAGTATGTGTATTTCGAACCCTGTAAGTGCACCAATCTTCAATATACTTAATGTACTGTTTATTCTAAACATACTGTGGAACTATATGTCAATAGAATATTTGGGAACAGGGCACACATGCACAGTTGGAAATAGAGGATTTTGTAATGCTATAATATTTTTGTAGAGTTTGATGATGGTATTTCCTCCCTTCTATTACTGTTCTAATGAGTTGTCAATACTGCATGTACCAAGGAGGCATATGGAAAACTAGTCCCCCAAGGAGTCTATGAGTTCCATGTCCAGTGTAACAGCTGGGGGTAGGAGATTTTCCAGCGAAAATTACTATTGACACTGACACATAACGGACCATTTAATTGTGCAACAGTGTTCAGTTTGCTTGTTAGAAAGTGCAAGTGAAATTTCCCTGGTACAATGAACCTTTAAAAACTGTACATAATGTGATGGTCTGTCCTCTTTGCCACAGCCAGTGGAAGATTAAAGTAAAATATTAATGCATTTAAGTTTGCGGGGATTTGATTTCACGGTAGCGGGGAGAAGGACTTTTCGCGGTGGTTTTAAGTTCGCGGTAACACCATGGACTGCAGTCTAATACCATAATAGAAAAATGTTTGCGTGGTTTTAAGTTCGCGGTGAAGTGGTCACCGGGAAAACCGCGAACATTAATCCACCACGAACATTTCTGCATTTACAGTACTTGGATTGAGATCACTCTCTCTTATTTGCATCATCTGGTATGCTTTGAACTGAACATTTAGCTCTTCCAAAGCACATTGAATTCCTCTTTTTATTGAAATGCATCAGCCCTGCCATGCTTTGAAAATTTCTTGTTACATATGACATATTGATTATGAGTTGGGTTCTGTTGACTGATTTGTTTTACTTCATAACTCTGCCTACTACTAGTAGGTGTTGCCTGGTTGCTCCCCAAAATCAAAGTTTCTTTTCAGGGTGGCTTTCTAGGTGCTGACTTTCACTTTGTTTACTAGGGGGTCAGCAGGCCATTTTGTATGTACATTTACGGCAACAATGAACATGTTAACTTTGATGCATAGAGTTAACTTAACTTATAGACTAGAGTAGACAGTGTCATGCTGTATTACTCCACAGTGTCCACACCATTTGTCAGTTCCCTTTCATATTTCCTGCAATTAGCCCTCGGGCATGAATTTGCAATGAAATAATACTTTAGCTTACATTTAGATTGAGCTTACAACTCACTTTGCTTGGAAAAGTGTAACACTAATACCAACGAAGTGTAAGACTGTAATAACACTGTTTTGAAAATTTTAACATGGCTCAAAATGCCACCTGCATATGCAGGTTAGTGCAGGTAAAATTGGAGCTGTGCAGGTATTTTTGGTTTCCACCTGCACCTAACCTGCAGTGCAGGTTAGTGCCTGCCAGGTAAGTGTATATGCAGGTTAGAGCAGGTAAACTTCGAGCTGTGCAGGTATTTTTGGTTTCCACCTGCACCTAACCTGCACTGGTCCATGTACATATAGAATACAACACGGTGTATTCCGTATTACCCGAGGTACCAGCCCGACCGCGGGTCGGATCGCCCGAAGACCGGAGGGTGATCTGACCCGCGGGAGGGCTGGGAACGAGGGTGATGTGGAATACACCGTGTTGTATTCTATCTGTCATACCCACCTGAGAAAACCCTCGTTTTGATGCCAAATGCGCCAGAAGTTGAACAAATTTGGTGCCCTCAAACAAAAAGTGTTACAACAGTAATGTTCCAACGTCCAAATCCGATATTCGAATTTTCAATGCCACCTGCACCAGTGCAGGCGTGCAGAAAAAAGTATTTCGAGCCCTGTTTAAAGTGATAGAATGTAAGAACTGAAAACCAGTCACCGACTTGTAATTTTTGTGCAATCGGCATACACCATGTATTATGACATTCCATTGCTTGAGTCCTATTATATGGTCTTTGACAACAAATCACAATGGCCTATAGTATATGTGGGAGTCCTTTTACCTTTTACATGTAGGTCTGTCAAAAGTCTAATAGATTGAAATTCCATTCACTATACTGTCCAATGAAAAGGTTTATATTTTTCTTTTCACAATACGTGGATTGTCAAGACAAACATTTTGTGCATGGTGTAGAGAGGATGGATTGCTGAGTTTTCTAAACATTTTTAGTATTCATTGTGATTGGCAAATTACACCTATTGTACCTTTCAAGTGATCTCGTTTACTGCTTTTGAAAGACTCCTTGAATGGATAATCCTTGTGCTATTCTTCAAACAGTGATCCAGGTCAACCACTGGCGTATTCACGACTAATCCAGAACTAAGATTTAGAGTGACAGACCACTCTTTTGATGTTCCAGGTCAATCAGAAATTATGGGATAAAAAGAAGTAAGCTTGTCGGTTTAAGGTAAAGCCCTGCTCATTCATCGATAATGGAGCTTTTAATGTGTTTGCGAGACTGATGGCCAAACATGAACAGTTTCAATGATATTGGATACTCAATAAGTTAGGTCACAATTTGACTTGCGCAAGTGCAGCTTGTGTTGTGTGTAAATGTCAAAGTTTAAGGTCCATAATTCTAAACTTTACACACATTGAATCACAGTTTCAACAAGCTTTTGCAGGCCATGAGGGTAAAACCTAGCCTGGGTACCATCCGGAAAGAAGTCATTATACAATGTATACTATATACAGTCGCTTCTCTGTGTTTCCGTCTGTGAACGCGGACCATGTTAACGTCTGGAATCGTCCAAATTTTGGACGCAGGCGCTGATTGGCCCCACATATGACCGAATTATGGAATGGATTCAAGTGCTCCTTCGAACCTGTGTTCCAACACCGGAAACGCCCTCCATCACTTGCGGGAGGGCCTGTTGTCATCAAACCAGCACTCTAGAACCCATTCCTTAATTCGCTTATTAACTGATTTTACCACCAATCGGTTTGAATGTGCAAGTCTCCAGACGGATAGCAGAAGCGAACATAGGAGCGAACTACTATCCGGATGGTAAGCAGGCTAGGTAAAACCTATATACATGACATGTGCACATGTACATGTATGTTTTAGACACTACAACACATTACAGTCACAAAATCACAAATTAGAACAGTTTGAGAGGCTATCAAAGAAAGATAAAGAGAGAAATGAAGAGTTGCAATGACATTGTAATGGTATAGGGAAGAATTTCATCATGATCATTGGAAGGAAAATTTAAATAAAGGGATAAAATACATGAGTATGTAGTTCTTTTGAATTCAATGAGCCATTACTTAACTGTTTACTACAGAAAAATTATTCACGTTGTTTGGTTTTTGTGTTCAAGCTTAAGGGAAGATCCCACTGTCTACCCCAAGCAGAGAGCCCTTACTTATACATTTTATTGAAAATAAATTGCTCATGATATGAGCAATCATATTTACAATATACAGCTAATATATTTAACACAGTTCTAAGCTCTAATTGGCTCCTGACAGAAGCAAAATAAATATATTTTGTGTATATAAATGTGCAGATATAATAATATCTAATAATAAATAAATTTATATATGTAATATAATAAATGTTGAGAAGATCTATCTTGTAGTAAGTTGTACATTCTTCAACATCAATAACTTGCTGGTTGCATAATTTTGCAGTTGTCATTTACCTAATCAAACAAACAAACTGTAATGTATTTTCTCTGACAGATACTCCGGAATGCATCAGGATCGGCGATCTGCCCTAGCGGCTACACCAGCCATGGCACAATGTGCTACAAGGCCTTCTCGACAGCAGCCAACTTTCACAGTGCTCGGCAGACGTGCGCGGGAGAAAGCGCGTTGTTGGCCATGCCGCGTGATACCGAAACCAACAACTTCCTCATGTCGTTTGTCTCCGCCGGCTACCAATGGATTGGCCTGAGTGATGAAGCTACTGAGGGTAGATGGGTTTGGGAGGATGGAGCTGTACATGACCTGGAGGATAACGATTACAACAACTGGGGTAACGACGAACCCAATGGTGGCACCCATGAAAGCTGTGGCAGTTTGAGGAGATCCCAGAATGACTGGAATGATGCAGGGTGTTCCACCTCCTACCAGTTTGCATGTGAAACAGGTGTGCCATCTTCTTTTTCCCGTGCGATGAATGTTTATTGACTTGTGAAATTTTGCAGCCCTTTCTAGGCTAAAATACATTCCACTCGCATCATTTTAGAACACACTGCAATGCCAAACACAATGCACATCAGCAAGGTTATTCATACACCTTGAACTTGATGTTCTCTTGTGTTTTTCGCAAGAACGGAACATAGTAATGTTGGCCTTTAATTTAAAAAAATTCTTTAAGTAGAATGACAAAGTTCTTCATTTACAACCAATTACACTAAGTTATAAAAGATGGTGTTTAAGTGACTTAGAAGAATGGTCGGGACAAACAGTACACCAGCTAGAAACCTTGGCCGAAGATAGACAAAGATGGAAAACTTAATGTCGATGGCATTGCTGCCCCTACGGCCGGTGAGGCTATGGGACCGGTGAGGTGAGGTGAGGTTAAGTGACTGTTACCTTCCTTAGCACAATACTGACTGGCACTACTTTACACTGCAGCTAGGTGTCTCTGCTGCAGCATGAAGAGTGCAGTCTCAAACATGACTGAGTCTATCCCCCCCTCATCACGGTTGATTTAGTTGCCAGATTTAGATTAAGAACAATTGTGGTTTGAACTCCTTTGCAAAACTTTAAATGTGAAGTTTTAAAAACAGGCCAAGAAAGGGTATGAATGATTTTGGACAATTCAAATTTTTCAGAAGAATTTTGAAATCAAACAAATTCTGTTGCGTGAGTATATTTATCAATGTTTCTGAGTTGCACTGGTAGTTAAAAGAAGGACAAAACGAAAACCAGGGATCAAAATACTTTTTTTTGGCTACATGCAAAATTGCAAGTTGGCAAAAATTTTATTTACGTGCAAAATCTCGGCTTTTCTTCGCTGACGAAGATCGTACATGCAAAATACAACTAGTCTATACTGCAATGTTCTAGCCAGCATCCATCATTCCGTCCTTTGGCGGAATTTTGCTGCTAAGGACAGATAAGAATTTTGCTGATTTTGATGAATTATTTTTTGTTCAAAACATTTGCACCTTAATCCTTTAATAAAAAAAGGAAGTCTGTTCTGGTTTAAATATCAACCATTAATTTCATTGACATACAGTCCAATTTAATTTACTCATAGAAAGTCACTATTCCGTTCTGTAACAATCTGCCTGATTGGTCCATCAGATGCAGATGAGTGTGCAGTTGCCAATGGAAACTGCCGAGCCCTGCAGGTCTGTGTGAACAGTGTGGGCAGCTTCAGCTGTGTCTGTAATGAGGGCTATATGCTGAATAGCACCACCCTGGAATGTGATGGTAAGGCAATTTTTTTTCTATAATCAATTTTCTTTGTAACGTCAATACCAACTATCACCCAAGAACATTATTAGTGACTGTATGGAAGTATTGTGAAAGAAATTACATCTATGTTAAGCCCATTTTAGTTGGGAGTTGTCATTTACTTTTGATTCTGTTGTTCTGTTGTTGCTTCAGAAACTGTCTTACATGTACATGTTCGTGCTATTGCATTATAAGAGAAAAAAATTGAAAGTTTTGAAAGGGATCAAAACAATTTGATTGGTATATTGTCCACCCAACTATTCTGTATCATAAACGTTTATGAAGAAATAAATGACATGACAAGAATGTGATGAAAAGAAATCTTTTAATGTAATAGCAATGCATTTCTATGGTAAATGTAGTCATATATTTACAATATTGTACCAAATGGAAATTTCAGTGTTTAAGTACTGTATACGAAGGTTAGCAAATGAGGAAGTCTTTTATTGTTGACATAGTTTGTATGAGTTGAGTAAATTAATGTTGTAAAGCGTTTCAATGTTCCACATTGGCAATGTATGCCGCCATTGTCTGCATTTATCAAAAGCAAACTGTACAGTTCTGCAACTTTGTTTGTGGACTGTAGATGGCAATGGCGCAACATACATGTAACAACTCTAAGACTTGCTTGCTTCTTTAATTTGTCAAACATCCGATTAGACATCAACGAATGTGCATCGTCCAATGGAGGCTGTGAACAGATCTGCACCAACAGTGATGGTGGTTACCAGTGTTCCTGTGCAGATCAATTTGTTCTGAATGAAAGCGAGCAGGGCTGCGATGGTAAGAAATATTATCATTTTGATAGCGGACTAAAAAGTATGAATGCTTAATCTCTAGTTAAATATTTCACAAATCTTTTTCATCTCCATGTAAGGAGTTTTTCGATGTGACTGTGTCTTTGCTGGTGTTTCCATGATATAAGCACATCTCATAGTGACTGGAAGTAAAGGGCAAAGGTTAGAGTTATGGGAGTGACAGGAAATAGAGTTCAGAACTGGTAGAATGTTCACAGTAGACAGGAAATGATTAATGTACACATGTTACATGTCAATCAAAACCTGATTTGTGTTATCAATGATCCACAACCAGATATATAGGGCTGCTTTGAAAAGGCCCTCTAAGACCTGTTCCGCCATACCCTCCATTGTATATGTATATGGAGAATCTCAATAGACAAATAAATAAATGTGACATGCAAAAAACTAGTGGGGCCCCCTCTAGTTTTATTACCAGCTTGCGATCACCACTGTATTAGAATTTAGATAAAAACAAAAACAAAAAAAAGGTTCGCTGTCTTTACAGTTTGCCGCAATCCACTTGGAATGGAATCCGGCGCCATACCTGATAGCAGCATCACTGCGTCCTCCACCTGGCGTGTATCCCATGAACCTTACCGTGCTCGCCTGAACGGTGTTGCTGGTGTAGGTGCCTGGGCAGCTCGGCTCAACGCCGCCGGTCAGTGGTTACAGGTCAGTATGGGATAAATGATTGTTTTCTTGATCACCTTTCTAGGAAAATGAGTCTTCTCTGAACTGTAACTTACAGGACCACCTGTTAGGGACTCGGCAAGGGGCAGAACAGTCACTTTTAGCTTTGCTGGCGTGACCAACTGTCACTCATTCATAAACGATACCCATGACTATTTTCTTTATGTCTTGTGTTACAGTAGTTTTTTCACTTTGGTGTGTTTTATATCATACAATGTACTTTTTGATTCCAAGAGCTGCCCAGCCAAACCCTGGTTTGGAAATGTGACGTAGGCCTAAGTAACATTTTTTCCTGCTTTGTTTGTACGCAACAATGTAAAACAAAACAACATCCATGTGCTTACAGGTGGACCTGGGAGAAGTTCTGCGTGTTACTGGCACTGTTACTCAAGGTAGACACAATAACGGCCAGTGGGTGATGTCATTTAAACTGGAGTACAGCACAGACGGGACTACAATGACAACCTGTACTGGGAAAGATGGCTCTGAAAAGGTAGCTTTGGTGGAGGGGGCATTTTTTTTATAGGTTTTAAGAGGGAAAATGTGTAAATGCATATCTTATACAAACATGTACTAGTTCCTTTCTACATCTTTGGAACGATGATGGATTTTGAATTAGCTACATGTGCGTACGTACGTAAGGGTCATTTACTAATCAAAAATGGTCCACATTATACATGTAAGGGCCAGATTTTGAACACAAATAAAATAGAAGTAAAATAGATTATTTGATAATGTCAGATTGTCTTCTAGAGCTTGTATGTCAGTGACAGTGCATTAGTATAGGAAGAATCCGCACCCAGTCTGTTACTTTCTTCATCCATGGATTTCCTTCTTTAATTGTTAGGACCAGAGTGTGTCATGCCTATATCTTAGGGGCAATGATTTGAATTTGTTTGTGTGCTTCTCTTTTATGTTTCTACTATGTACTTTTATAAATTGGTATTATGTACGATAAAATCCAAACTTATCTATTACATGTAGATTTCAATCTCAGTTGAATAGTTTGATTGATTGATTGATTGATTTGCCTTTCAGATCTTTCCAGGCAACACTGACTATAATACCCCAGTTACCCACCTACTGGACTATCCCATCGATGCCCGCTATGTGCGTTTCCATATTCTACAATGGTGGGCACATATCAGCATGAGGGTAGAGATTCTGGGCTGCAATGTGAATCGTAAGTAGAAATGTCTTTGAAAATTCCTTTAGAAACAGTGAGTACAGATTCAGAGCTGTGGCATGAACTAATGTTTTAAGGATCTCTTTAATCCAAACCATTAGTATGTTAAAAGTATACTAGATTTACTTTTTTTTAAATCTTACATTCAGATAATCAGTCTCATATGGAATGCACTACCAATCCATATTGAACTACACCTATGTAGATATGTCAATTTTTTTTTTTTAAGTGTCAAAACTTCCTGTTTCAGCCTCTTTTCAACATGTACATGATTAATGAATTCATGTTCATGGAAGTCACACTCATGTCATAGATGCAGTAGTTCTATTTACATTTTACCTCCAGGAGATATTATTTTTGGTGTGTCTGTTTGTCTGTCTGTCTGTCTGTGTCTCTGCACTTATTTCAGGAGGGATGAGAAAAACACCAATGCAACAAATGATCATTGTTATTTTTTCTGATTTTTTTCAATCTGTGTTTCAGAACTGGCTTGCCTCGATGGCTACTCCTTGCATGGCCTAACCTGCTACAAGGCCTTTGATCAATTGTCTAACTACAACGATGCACAGGAAGCTTGTGTGACAGACGGTGGGATGCTGGCCATGCCGAAGGACGACGCTACAAACAGCTTCTTGTATTCTTTGGCCACAAGCGGCTCTTACTGGATCGGCCTGAATGACATAGAAAACGAGGGGCAGTTCCGTTGGGAGGATGGGGGCTCGCTAGGGGGTGGTGACATGATCGGCCTGCTGGGTGACATCTCAGTCCAGGGCGAGTTCCTTTCGGAGGGTGAGGGCTTAGGTGGTGACTTCAACAACTGGATACCAGGTGAACCGAGCGGCAGCCATGCTGATGAAGATTGCGCTCGTTTTCGGGATGGCGTGTCCCTCTGGGGGGACAGTCGATGCTCCGACAGCTATAATTACTTCTGCCAAACAAAACCAGGTATGTGAAGTGGATACGTTTAGGATTATTACTTTCATTTACTTGCAATACCTTTGATTTGACAGGTTTGTGTGTTAAGGTGGTATCTCACTGCACTTGGAGCACCGATGGGGCACTGTTTGTTCACTGCGACACTGTTGTGTTATTTTTGCCAATTTTTTATAATTTGGATATTTCGTAATAAGTATGAGTATAAGTAAAAGTATGGCTTAGAAGACAACAAAATACACACAACGTAACAAAATTACTTAGTAGTTCTTTTATCTCTGAAATTCATTGAGTAATCTTCAAACCCCGCAGTGCAGCACCGGTGCCCCAAGTGCAGTGAGATACATGTACCACCTTTAGTGTGATTAGGTAGGTCGAAGGAAGAAGGTATTGATTTAATTCACAATGAAATTCATACTGAAATCTCATTTTGGTTAGTAGATATTTCTGAGGTAGGGAGGACCATTAAGATACCAAATTATTGGGGGTACAAATTTTTCGCTATATGGCCGCTATAGACAGGTTCGACTGTACTGTAAATGGAAATATGTTTGCACTGAAGCGCCCACCATTTAAACAATTAAATCAATATAAAACCACCGGCAACATCTCTGCATTTTACAGTATTCCTGAAGCATTGTGAGCCATATTGTGAGACCGGATTGACTTCTTGTGCAATTTTATTTTGATATTTTGTGCAAGACCATTTTGGGTACATTACTCTTTAAGACTATTAGTACAGCATGGTATTGGTGTCATACATGTATGATGATAAGCCTCAAAGCTCAACATTGTTCTACTGTATGGCTTATTATGAACTATACCAACTACAAGATGCTTCATTACTACATATTAGATACCGATGAATGCGCATCATCCAATGGAGGCTGTGAACACATCTGCACCAACCGTGCCGGTGGTTACCAGTGTTCCTGTACAGAGGGATATGCTGTCAATCCTGATGATGATCGTAATTGCGATGGTAAGCCTCTATGTCATAAAGTAAGCTTCACAAATCTCAGTCTTCTCCCAACTGTCTAACTTACAAACAATACACATTTTGTGTCAAAGGACTACTGGAGCAGGGAGAAGTTTAGAAAAGATGGTAAGATAAAAGAGAAAAACTAGAAACTAGAACCAGCCACAAACTTAACAGTCATAGGTCCCGAACAAACCGATATAGCAATTCACCAATTCCATATATGAGCAACCTGCTCAATGCATCCGGTCCATAATTACAGTATTAGTTATTTTCATATCCACGTCACTCTAATAATACTCCTCTGTTATCAGACAATCGTCCAAATGAAATTTTAACCTATGTATATAGTACTCAGTCCTTGTAATGTGTAATATTTGACTCTTGTTATTGTGTGTTTCAAATGTAAATTGAATGCAATTCAGTGGTCCTACTGCGAATTTTCAATAAAGTCATCATCAAATCATCAAATCATCATCAAATCAAAAACACTACAACACTCCTGGTGAATAATCCCTTAATTTTGTTATCGTCAAGTCGTACGCAAGTTCTTTTCATGCAAGGAGCTTTTTTCACTTTCTCACTCTACCACTTTTGAACAAAGAAGTAACAGAATTTAAAAAACATGACGAAAAATTGCTGAAACTTTGGCGCTTTAAAAGAAAAAGGTGGTAGGGATAGAAATTTCCTTCAAAAGATGCTGATATAGTATTGCCTTACCCAGTGACACATTTACCTTAGCCCTTCAATAGAATGTTGCTGAAGGTAAAGCATTTAACAGTTGCTGTGGACAGACAAGTGAGTTTGACACTAAGCTTGTTCTGCAAGGAATGACACAAACAGCAAATGTTTTATGAAACACTGTATTTTAAAGAAACTTCTGACCAATTCTAATTGTGTATCATTACCTATAGATATTGATGAATGTGAGACGGCAAATGGAGGGTGTGCACAGACATGTGCCAACACTGACGGAGGCTTCAACTGTGCCTGTGGATCTGGGTACACACTGGGTTCTGATGGTCTCAGCTGTCATGGTAAATACTTGTGGATCTGATTTCTATGTTAGTAATTATTCTAGGTGGAAGCCAACTACTCTGCAGTGTTTTAGCCTATTTAAGACTTGGAGAATGCCCTTTATTTGAAAAGTCAGAGAAAGGTTAGATTGACGACACAGTGCACGGTTTGAACTTTTTGGTCAAAAACAAGATTTATAGGATTAATTGCACAGACTTGTCCAGTAAAGTCACCGAGGGTATCCCATGGGGTCACATATAGCCTGATATAGGGGACATGCCCGAAAGTGCCCAAACAGCCCGTGAACTGCCCTACTCGGCAGACCCCATTTTCCCGATTGGGACCTAAGCCTTAGGTAGAGCTCAGATAGATTACAGGTCCATCTAGACCACTAAAATCAAGAGTCAAATTGGTTGTTTCCTTAGTGAATCACACCTTGGTTTCTTCTGTTTCAACAGATATCAATGAATGTGAGACAACAAATGGAGGCTGTGCACAGACATGTGCCAACACTGACGGAGGCTTCAACTGTGCCTGTGGATCTGGGTACACACTGGGTTCTGATGGTCTCAGCTGTCATGGTAAGACCCTTTCTTTCATTTGTAAGGATGGAACAACTTTCCCAAGTTCGTTTTGAAAATTCTTAGTTGGCTGGTGGAGATGACTGTCAAAGCATAGTATTCTCCAAGCAGAGGTTGCATAGATAGACTACTATATCTGTGACCCAATCTCTGCTTCGAGAATAAAAGAACTGTAGCCAACTAACTCACAATTACAACCATAAATGACCTTACTCACAACTAACTCCCAACTGGAGAAGGGTGGGAAGCCCTATGGCCAGGAAAACATTCCTTGAGACAACCACCTAGCTTTATTGAAATAAAACAAGACTTAGTCTGATATCTTGCTTGTATGTTTAACAACTCTCTATCATTCACTTAGACATCGATGAATGTGAGACGTTGAATGGAGGATGTGACCAGACATGTCAGAATACTGACGGAGGGTTTCAGTGTTCCTGTGCAAATGGGTACACCTTGGGTTCGGATGGTCTCGATTGTGAAGGTAAATTACTTAAATCTTACAAATAGATATCATTTACTCCCTTTTTTTTACTTCTCTAAGATTTATGATTCTGTGACCAAAATTTATATGATATGTATATTGCCATTCTTTCTCTAAGGCTAGCTGCAAAAAAACAAAAGCTTGGTTAAATATGGTTAAAGATAAAGAAAAACAAACAAAGACGTCAGACACAAATGTCACACATGCGGCTACACTAATTTGAATTTTTACTGATAAACTCTTGTTGACTTACTTTTGGAAGCAGAGGAAGAAGAAATGTGATTTTGGTAGAAGTATAGTTTCCTTTCATCTGTAAATGTGGAAAATTAGGATGTATGTACATAATATTATGTGTTTTTTTGGGCTTCATTGAATAGCTCACTTTTTCATGTAGGAAAATAAAGATAAATAGTAAATGAAAGATAGATATAATTATATTATTTGAAAGGTTGCTTTATTTATCCAATTAATGGACAATAAAGGAAAACATATTTTTGATTTATCACATAGATATCGATGAGTGTGCATCAACCAATGGAGGCTGTGAACAGATCTGCACTAACTGGGCAGGTGGCTTCAACTGCTCCTGCAATGAGGGATACATCGTGAACCCTGACAATGACCAGGGCTGCAATGGTAAGCATCTGTACCTGTATCTGTTTAGCCGGTATAACCGCTCTTCGGCATAACACACCAGCTTTGCAGGTACATGGCGCGGCAGCCAGCTGGTTATATTACACTGAACGACCAGTCACACCTAACCTTTGCACATCTGCAAGCATTCTTTAAAGCTATCCAGAGAAGATGCCCCTACTGTGGTGCCGCGCCGCGCCGCGTGCCTGCGAAGCTGGTGTGTTACGCCGAAGGGCGGTTATACCGGCTATATAGATACAGACAGACAGATACAGATACTGTGCTTGAAGCACTTCTGGCCAGTATGTATATAATGAAGTGTTTTGTAATTGGTGACATTGTACGATAAAAGCTTGATATGTTGTGCATTGCCTTAACTTCAGCCCGCTAATTATATATTAAGGGCTAATTATATATTAAGGTTGGTGCCATACATAATGTACAAAAATTAATGTAGGTTGGCTGTTCAACGCCAAATTTGTATTTGATATTTGGTTATATTTTACTATCAAACAGCAGGGTAAGTATAACAGATTTGACTAATCCTGGGTCATTCATTGACTTACAATGTATACGACAATCATACTAGTAGTATCCGTACAAACTGTCCAGAGAACCAATGATCATATGTGCGCTTTGTGGCTTCAGACAAAAAATTGTAACTATTTGAAAATGATGTTCCTGAGTATAAGATTCTGGTTGATCTTGATTCAAAGTATATATTACACCTCTGTATCTGCTTCTCTTTTAGACATCAATGAATGTGAGACATCAAATGGAGGGTGTGCACAGACATGTGAGAATGCTGCAGGAAGCTTCAACTGTTCCTGTGGATTGGGGTACATCTTGGGTCCTGAGGGTCTCGATTGTCATGGTAATGATTTTAATCTCTTTTCAGCTGATCACGGTGCTCAAAGAAGGATATCATTGCCACAATATTTGCCTAAACCGATACAGTTCAAAAATACTAGAAATTGATAATGGTCTTGATTGTCATGGTAATTATTGGTTTGATCCATTCTAAGCTTATCACAGTACTCAAAAAAGGATCATACATATCATTGCCACAATATTTGCCCAAAGTTACAAAATGTTCTCGTTTTAAAATGACATACATCGTCTGCATATAGATTGATTGTAATTTTTCGTTGTAATCTTTTGCTTGTAAAGTTACAAACATCAAACACCTGTAAAACCCAACTTGACTAACACTAGCCATGATGTGTTTTGTTATCTAGCCGAGTGTCTCAGTCTAGATGATGATGATGATGATGGTGATGATGATGATGATGATGATGATGATGATGTTGGTACTGTGAGTATTACATCTGTGGGTGATTATGACCCTGCCCTGATCAGCCCAGCATCCTGTCAGGAGAGATGTGGACTACAAGGGGAGCTGTTTGCTCTTCTAACAGTGAGTAGGGAAATATTTCATCATATATATTCTTGAAAATGGAGAAACTTGATGATGTTGGATTCTCAAAATTGTTATATCAAAAGTCATGTCATAGAGCAAGACATTACATTTATATTCAATTTGTATGAGGCCTTATAGAAGTGACCTCGCCAAAACCCCTTATATGTTCCAAGTTAACCATTGTGTCACAAAAACATCACTTTTTCTTGTTTCATTTCTTGAATGTTTTGTTTTGTTTATGATTGTGCAAGTACATTATGGCAGTTTTATGAGAATTTTTTGTCTGTTAAGTGTGCTGCCTCCCTACCTACCTAGTCCCTTGACCTCCAGGTCGTTAGGACAAGGTAGCCATGAAAATGGAGACTGAGTTGTTTTAGTGTGCAAGTATGGCAATAAATTGTAACAGTTGTTTTGTCTATAAAGAGCGCAAATATGGCATTGTCATGAACATTTTCACAAATTTGAAATTTCTCAAATTACTGCATGGAATAAGATATATCCAACACTTATTTTCTAGAACATCTAACCAATGTTTTTTGTTTGTTGTATTGAATTTCAGGCTGGTAACACTTGTCTGTGTGCTAATGAGTCAGTGCTGTCCCTCCCACGTGGTGACAATTGTCACACATCATGCATTGGGCAACCTGACCTCCCCTGTGGTGGAGTGGGACTGGCCTCCGTGTACGGTCTAATGCCGACAGATGTCAGCCTTCACTTTGGGAACTCCACTTACATGGTCAAGGTACACCATACATTACAACATAAACTATGTCGATCAAGGTTATGCATCCAGGTAATCTGAAATGTCTGGGTCCATATCCAAAATCTTATCCAATTGCTTGAGTAATTGCTATTTGGCAAAAAACATTTATTTAAACTCTTCATTCACAGCATCTCTCAATAAAGATTACAAATTATTACAATGAATTTTGCTTTGTCTTTAATCAAATTCCCTTTTTTGATTACCTCTCAGATCAACTTCATCATACTGTGCTACATTGTACTTGTGACCACTGTTCAACTGCAGACTCCAAACTGCAAACTATTTTCAATGTGCCACAACATTCAAGTGCCACAAACTTAGAATGAACTTCAAGGATTTGTCTCCTCACATACTTCTTTTTCTATAATCTTACACACCTTGAAGCATTCATCAAGTGTGTTAGGGCTACGTCCTTTTAGGTTCTTGGTCAAATGCGAAAATAATTTCTGACAGCTTTACCGCCAAGATAGATTTCTGTTTTGACAGACTACTATTTTACTCTACCCAGAAACTTTGTAGCTGACATGAA